>NW_024429189.1:45386534-45629800 GCF_017639785.1 Mesocricetus auratus
CCAACATCTCCCTTTGGCTACAGGCCCCATAGAGAACTTGATACCATGTTTCAAATGCCCCACATGCACTCTGACTTTTCGCCTGTCCTTTTCCATTTCACACTATCCCTCTTAAGTGCTGACAGGTTCAGAAATAGCCATACAGGTGTTTGGAGCAGCGCCTCTCCCTTGAGTTTCCAGTTGGCATGGATATCATCTTCAGAGATTTCGGTTTCAAAGCGTGCTGTCTCGGTCTCCATCACCTCAACACTGTACAGGGGTCGTACCATTTTAATTTCCCGATCTGGAAAAAAATGAAGGGTCAGCATGTGCCATCATTAGTCTCTGCCAGAGAGGACTCCCATGGCAGCTAGAGGGAGACTCATGGGGATTTCCTCACCCTCAATGTCAAGCTTTCCAGAGGTTTGGTCTGTCCCACAGTCACAGGTGTACTGGCCGATATCGGACTTCAAGGCTTTCTTGAGGATCAGCATCCTCTTCTTGCCGTCAGCCTTAATAACCACATTTTTCGATGGCTTTATTTCCTTCCCGTCCTTAAACCATTTCACAGGTGCATCTGCTTTGCTGATTTCACACTGAAGAACCACTTCATCCTTCTCCACGCCCGTGTAATCTTGAAGCTTCCCTGTGAAGTATGGGTCTCCCTCTGCAGGTAAAGATAAATGGAGAAGCGTCATCCACCTAGTGAGCTGAGGAATCCCTAAGCACATGAAATGGTATCTCAGAGAGTCGTAAGTAAACTTTAGAATGGTACCAAATTATCCATCATTAAGCATCTCTAGCTTCTAAATATTAGGAAACGAATCAGCACACAGGATGTATCATGACTCAAAATTATCTGCTTTGACTTCTAACTCATCTGTTTGGACTTTTAAAAGAATTATCAGTAGCTTGAAGGACACATGTAGTTGAGATTTTGAGCAAGTCTCTTTGCCATTTGTCCAGTCTTCCAAATTCTTATCCATTCGTATCAGGTCTGGAAGCTTCAGATTTGTATCCCCCCCCCATAGTCTTCCATGGGAGTGCCTGTATATATATATATGTGTGTATATATATATATATATATATATATATTAGATGTCATAAATGGATTTTCTTATAGAAAGGACCAAGGAGAATAACGCAATTTGCTAAATTCTTTTAGATTCTCTCTATAGAAACTTGAAAGACCACAATTCCGAAATAATTTTGATGAAGGAAGGACAAAGTACTTATGCATTCTTATGTTACACGACAAGCCAGTTTTAATCTGATTTTGGCTATTTTGTGGGCCTCAGGGAATGATGATCGCCTTACTTTTCTGTATTTTTGGGTAGATGTATTTCATAAATACACTTGGCAATGCTTGTGGTGGTTTCTTAGGCACATTTCCATGCAGTATCATACTCACAAGACCTTCATATCACACGCACACACACCATACTTTTCTGTTGAATTTAATGTGATATAATTGTAAAAAGAAAAATGCCTACCCAGCACGGTGAGTTTAGCTTCTGAACTTATCCCCATAGCCTCCACTTTGATTTGGGAGGTGTCATCAATAGACAGGTCTTTGAACGTGATAGAGTGTGTTTTCCCCTCATCATGCATGGAGACTCGCTTGCTGGTGTGCAGGCGCTGGTCATTCTTGAACCAGCTCACTGGGATGTTGTCATGGGACAGCTCTACAGTAAACACAGCATTCTCCCTCTCTTTGGCTGTCACATCCTTGAGTGGGGTTAGGAATTTGAGCCGGATTCCTGTCAAAGAAAACCCAACTCACTATTTCTATCACTTTAGCAAGGAAATGTAAAATTACATGTAAAAATATCTAATTCTTTAGGCGGCCTACAGAACAAAGATAATTTACCTTCAATGATCAGTTTGCCACTGGTACGTTTATCCTCGGCTTCAAACATGTATTTGGCTTCATCTTCAAAAGCAGCTGACTTTATCACCAATGAATGCCTGGTGCCATCCTTGATGAGTTCAAACCTGTCATCACCTGTGATTTCCTGCGTTCCTTTCAGCCAGCGGAAGGTTTTGGGCTCCCTAGATACTTCGCACTCAAATTTAGCCTCGTCTTTCTCGAAGACTTTGACGTCACTGAGAGGTGTGATGAAAATGAGCGGCAATTCTGAAAGAGAAGCCGGAGCAGACCACATCAGAGCATGCGTGCTTTCATCACCACCCCCCAACCCCCATGCCCTAGCAACTCCGTTTCTTAGCAGGGACCCTTGCATGGAAAATACTACAAGGCATCAAGCAAGCACAGCTACCTTTCACTTTCAGGTTGGCTGCTGATTTGGCATTGGCGGCCTGGAAGGAAACCTCCCCAGTCATATCCAGCTTACAGTTATAAAGGACCAGGACGTGTTTCTTCCCGTCCTCGATGATTTCACAGTCCTATGAAGAGTGAACATAGTATTTACACATACAGGACTTCTTGCAAGTCACCAAGGAATTAAACTTTTGGGCGGTGGGGGGACCTGAAACAAACAAACCAACAAGCAACGCCCTCCCATCTGACCGGCTCTGCTGTGGTCACTTACAGGAGAAGCAGTCAGAGGCTCTCCCTTTAACTTCCACTGGCCGTGCACGTCAGGTTCGGACAGTTCAATTTCAAAGCGGGCCGTTTCACCCACGAACACTTCCACGCCGTACAGCGGCTTTTCCACTTTTATGAGTCGAGCTGAAAGTATACCCAAGGTTTTGTGAGTGGGACTGAGCCAAACACATGGCAGTCTCTGAGATGGGAAAATTTAAACTGGGGGGGGGGGGGCGGGGAGGGAACTCACCCTCAACAGTGACATTGGCCTTGGTGGTGTCTGTGCCACAGTCGCACACGTATTCGCCTTTATCTTTAAGTTCCGCTTTCTTGATCTTCAAGATGCGGCGCAGGCCGTCCGTCTTGATGGAATGTTTGGGTGAAGGCGCGATCTCTTCCCCGTCTTTGAACCACTTCACCGGCACGTCTTTACTGACTTCACACTTCAGGATGATCTCGTCCTTCTCAACGCCTGTCTTGTTGTGTAACTTCACAGTGAAGTAGGGATCGGCCTCTGCCGGAGATTACCAGCACATCATCAGAAGACAAAAACAAAAACAACAACAACAACAACAAAAAAACCCACCGCAACTGCGATGCCTACGAAACAACCCGGGGGGGGGGGGGGGGGCGGAGACACATAGTGTGACCCATTCCGGAGCTGCGCCCACTTACCCAAGACCTTCAGATTGGCTGTGGAGCTGAGGTTCTTTACTTGAGCTTTGATCTGCGAGATGTCATCCAGTGTCACCTCTCTCATTTCCAGTTTGTAAGTCTTTCCTTCAGAGGACATGAGCACCGTCCTGGTTGTGTGCAGCTTGACATCGTTTTTGAACCAGACTACATGCATTTTTTCGTGAGAGAGCTCACAAACGAAAGTTGCTGTTTCACCCTCTTTCACCGTTTGATCTTCCAGAGGTGAGATGAACTTCAGTCTTATGCCTACGGTGCAAGCAGGTAACACGTTCAGGAACACTGGTCACTACAGAAAGATCCTGCTCTGTTCTGTGTGGGTAAAATGCAGCCACCTCGGGACGCAGTTATTTGTTCTTTCTACGTGGGATTAGTCTTCATTTTAAAAGGTAAGTGTTTTTCATTGTGTGTGTGTGTGTGTGTGTGTGTGTGTGTGTGTGTTCTATGACACTGAAAGTAAAGTAGTAATGATATTTGCCATTAATCACTAGCTCCTAGAACTTGGTATCCTGTCTTTAAATTAATGAGAGAAGCAAACGAGGATACCCACATACCGGATATACCACATAGATATCACCGATGGGCTGTTACCTGTCACAAATAACTGTGCTGATGTCTTCTTGCCCTCTACCTCTGCAGTGTAGACCCCTTCATCATCAAACTGAGAGTCGTTGATGACAAGAATGTGTTTCTTTCCATCAGCAATGATATCAAATTTGTCAGATGCCTTGATTATATCAGGCCCTTTAGACCATATGACATTTGCCTCTCGGGTAAGGACACACTCAAAGCGAGCCTGTCGCTTCTCTGGGACAGTCACATCCTTCAGGGGTACAGCAAAGTCAAGTTCAATTTCTGCAAATCAAATAGTGAGAAAAAAAGATGTTTTAGATGCAGAGGAAGGGGAAATGAAGCTGAGCCCACTCCCTGGCTTCTAAAGCCCTGTACCTTTGACTGTCAAAATGGCCGTTGTGACTGCGTTGCAGGCCTGGAAGAGGACTTCACCGGCTTGGTCCAGTTTCACTTTATGCAAAGTTAAGAAGCGCTTTCCACCTTCAGCTTTGATTTCACAGGTCTGAAAGAAAAGCCAAGGGCAGCTTTCATAAGTATTTGCATGAGATGAATTCCCTACAGACTGTTTCTGATATAGGTTTCCACTGAGCATCAAACAATATAATGAACATATGAGAAAACATGGCCATCAGGAAAATTTACCAGATTTTGTTCAAGTTGTCTACAACACATGTGTTAAATAATTTCCCGCCTCTGAGAGTCAAGAAACCCACACCCACTGCTATTAAATGAAGCCTGCATATCCAACTTAAATGAGGCCGTAGTGACTTCACATGGCCAGTGACTTCCAATGAGAGGTACTCACAGGCGAGGGCCTCAGAAGCTCTCCCTTCAGCTTCCACTCCCCAGGAATGTCTTGCTCTGAGATTTCTGCATCAAAGCTGGCACTTTCCTTCTCATAAATGGTGACATCTTCTATTGGTTTAAGCAGCTCAACATCACGCTCTGTAGCAGCCAAAGATAAAGTAACACAAATGCTTTATACAATGTAGCTATACATCACTTTTTACAATTAAGAATTTCATACATGCATATGTTTTGGTCAAATCCACCCGGACTTCTCCCTCCCCTCCAACTCTTACCCACTCCTATCCCCTCCCAACATCATGTGATCACTCATTTAAAAAAATGAACAAAACCACTGAGTCTATCTATCACCTCTGTTGTTCCTGGGTGTAGGTTCATCTACTAGCTCATTTTTGTATTTTGGGGGTGATGCCTTGTTTTATGTACACACAGAATTTATCTTTCAGGATAACAGGTAAGATTCTTATACCTCCAAGCGTCAGTTTTGCCGGGTATCTTTTCCCTTCAATCTCTATCGCGTACTCATCAATATCTTCTGGCATAGCATTCTTAATTTTGAGAATGAGATGGTTTCCCTCTTTCAATATCTCAGTTTTGTCATTTGGTTCCATGGGGATCTCATCGTATCCTTTGAACCACTTAAAGTTTGGTGTGTCCTTGGCGATATCACAGGTGAAGACAGCTGTCCCCTTGGGTTTCACATGCTGGTCTCGGATAGGTTTCACCAGCCACTCCCTAATGACTTCTGTTGGAAACAAAGGGAAAAAGAATGAATGAGTTCTTTGGAAAATTCAGTAACAGGAAAAATTCATGAAACTGGATATAATTAATTTATGAGATGCTGATAGTTGTTTTACAAAAGGCATCGGTGAGATTCCTGGTATTCAGACATTGGGAAACATTCTGTTTTCTTAGCATAAAATAAATAATTTCATAGCAAAGAACTAGCCTATATATAGTCACATATTAGTAAGTAGCTATATATTGTATATATTATATATTAACTATATTACTATGCATAATTTTTAGTTCTTTATGACATTTTTAACAAAATAAAATAACTTATATTTGGCTATATATGTACACTATATATTGTAATATATATGTAGGTCTCATTTTGTTGCCTACACTTGTCTTTAATTCATGTGCTCAAGCAAGCCATTCACCTCGGCCTCACATGTGCTCACCTACTACTTTCACACAGGAAGAACATTCCAGGTTGTTGGCATTTTCCACAGTTACAGTGTATGTTCCAGCATCGGTATCATCTGCATCATTGATGGTCAGGGCCCGCATCAAGCCAATGACACCCGGCACAATCCTGCCTGGTTTCTCCACCACAATCTTGCCGTCTTTCCTCCAGACCACGTCTCGCTCTTTGTTCAACTCACAACTCAAGTACAATGGTTGTCCCTTGACCACCGTGACTTCCTCTTCCAGTGTTTTCACAAAGCGGACAGGAAGTTCTGTGGAGAATTTCAATCAAATACGTTTAAAGTTTTCAATGAAATAAAACTCAGAGGTTTTTGTCTGAAACTACAACAAATGTTGCTACTGAGAGGTCTCTGTTCTAAAATTTAATATAGATCATGTGCAGGACTAGAAGTTACCTTCTACGATGAGCTTGGCTGTGGAGGTCTTTTCTTTGTTTCCCAAACGTAGCACACAGGTGTATTCACCCGCATCAGAAAGCTGAACGTCAATGATGTGTAGCTTTCTGTCTTTACCATCTGCGATGAATCTGTGCTTTGGGCTCTCACGGATGTTGCTACCATCCTTCATCCAGGTTGTAATGGCAGTGGATGGGGAGACCAAACATTCAAAGATGGCAGAAGAACCCACAGACTCTGCCTCCGTCAAGACGATGTCTTTCATTTCTTTCACGAATTTCAGGGGCACAGCCTTCAGCTGGTAGGTGAATGGGGCTTCATCGGGAGGTTTCTCCCCACCACTTCCTGGTCTGAGCTTTTTCCTTTCAGCTTCAATTGGTGAAGGAGTCTTTTTGGCTACCCCTAGTTCAAAGCAAAATGGAAAGTTAACTGGCCATCTCCATAGGCATCAAAACACTTCAAAAATGAAGACTTGACAGCTGGAAGGTCAGGCATGAAAATGAAAAAGCCCCCAAAACTGACAGGCTCATGTTCCAGTTCTATGTGTAAAATATCCAGATAAATGTGTAACTTATTATAAATAAACATATATGAATGAAAAATCAAGATACAAATTCATCTTGATGAAGTTTATTTGGTGTTATTCATAATATCTACTTGAATAATACTAGTAGCAATGTCAGAAATAAAGATCATAAAATTTGAAAACATTTCCCCTTGAGTGTAAAGCCAATTCATAAGGCAAAATGTTACCATGGGTCTGAGGAACATGTAACTCACCTTTGATGGGACCTTTTGGCTTGGCTGCTTCATCCTTAGGTTTGGCTTCTGAAATTAAAAAGATTAGCATTTGTGCAATTTTCATACTTATTTCACTCTTGTCAGGAAACCATGTGAGATGAAGCATGTTTTTTGTTATATATGTTAACATATAAAGAGAAAGCAGTTTCATTTAAATGGCTTCTACAGAGAATTCTTTGGTATTTCTAAGAAGTCATATTCTAAAATCAATGTTACCAGGCTAAATTGATTTAGGACTAAGAAAATTCTTTTAGAGCCTGGAGTCAAGATCATTGGTCAAGTGTGTGCTAGCATGTAGAAGGCATGGATTCCAAAAATTATAACTAATAATTAATAAAAAATAAAACTTTTGACAGTTACCATTATTCTCTTACCATATCTGGAGAGCTCAATACCAACCTGTGAGAAAGGGTTTTTGCCTTTGCTTAATATACAAACTGTTTTACAATATATTTTATATGTTGATTATATTAACCAAAGAAATTAAAAATTTTCCCCAATAATGGCAAAAGGGCCAGAAATGATCAAAAGTCCTTTTTTGTTGTTGTTGGTATATAAATTGAATAGAGTAATAAATCCAGAAAAGACTAAGGACATTAACCCAGGAAGAGTCATTACCTTTTTAAAAATAATGCTGAAATCATAAATACAGGTGATTAAGTGTATCATAAATACTAATAATTATATTTAAAAGAACATTCTCTATTCCCCCCATTAAATACAACCAAAGTGCAAATAGTTGTGGGTCACTTAAAATAAAAATTTAAAGTGACTTAGCAACTTGTAACAGATCAACCATTTTGAATGTGTATAATGATAGCAATCACATATCCAGTTAGGTTTAGTTTTAAAGTTATTACCCAATGACAAAATACTGAAGAGTTGTACTAAACAGTATAGCCATCTCAAGTTCAAGTATCTTAAGTTTGAACTTGAGATGGCTATACTGTTTAGTACATTTAAAACTACTACTAATTCAAATCCATCTATAGACATAAGGACTGAAAAGAGTGTATAGCCCCTTTCTCTCCTTTTTCTGTAATATTGTGGTAAGTATGCCTTACATAAACACACAAAAATTTCCATTTTAGGTATACAACCAGTTTCATTAAACATAATCACAAAGTTGTGAAACTGGTAGCATTTATTTGTTAAGCTTACATTACCTCAACATTCAGTGCTTTTTTTTTTTAAAGGATAATGTTTGCTATAGGACCCAAGGATATGATTTGTTCCATGAGATTCCCATTTGTGTTCCCTGAGAGAGTTTTCTCCTCGAGTTTTATCACCACTAAACATTCATTAGCTAATCTCAAAGAATCTGAAAGAAATAATGCCCGCAGGACTGCACAACATAATAAATAATATACATCCACTGGGTAACATACTATCAGGTGGAGTATATATCAGGTAAAGAAACTGCAAGAGTTTACCACACACCCCTGAACTTGACAGGATGCTCAAACTTCAATTCAGTGGGAAGCCACCCACAGAAGCTAACAAAAAGAGAACCAGAGGATACCAACCTGCTTTCTTTCCGACCACTGGTGCTGTCACGGGGGCAGCGATAGGAGTGGGTGTAGGCTCCATGGGTGGTGGTTTCATGGTTTTCACCTCTGTGGAGAGAAGATGCCCACTGTATTAATGCATCCACTTGTCACCTCCTACAACAACCTTTCTGTGGCCTGTTTGCCTTTCATGATGCAATGTTGAACTCTTCAAATAGCCAGTTTTTCTGGAAGCATTATCTAAACATATTGAGATCAGAAATAATTGAAACACAGTGGTTTTTATATTTGTATTTAATGTATATCGCTTTTAATCTAAAATATATTTCTTTTACTTTTTTTCCATTCACTACTTGTTATTCTAGTAGAGTTTGAAGAAACACTCACCATGAGGATAAGCTTGCTTACCTGGTTCAGGCTTTGGCTTTGGTTCAGGTCCAGGGAGAGGTATTGCTGGCTTAATTTCAGGAACTAAAATAATTCACAGAACTAATCAGGTTATCACAATACTTCATAAGTTTTTTCACAAAGTCAAAATCATAAGTAAGCAAATTTAATGTACATGAGGATACTAAGATACATTTATCAAATGTTTATACATACATGGCTATCAAACCAAACATTTGATCTAAATGTTCAACATAATATTAAAATTTTTTATTGGATTTGAAGTTGTTATTCAGCTCATTACTCATTCCTAGTAATTATTTAACAAGTCATGATTATTAGCAAATTGCACAGAAATGATGAAGAAAACAGGATACACGTGATGACTGTTCACGATGTCAATATAATGATACTGTGATGCTGTGTTAATGCATTCTTAGAGACAACCAAGAATGTTTCAGGAAAATTATACCTTTGGTTGGTTCTGGAACTTTCCTTTCCCTTGGTTTAGGCTCTGGAGGAGCTTCAACTTCTTCGACAGCCTTTGGAGGGGGTTGTGGTACTTTAAGGAAAGAAGGCCATTGTCTAATGTTAGTTTAGAAAGCAGGTTACCTGAAAACTCAGATTGAACAATTATTTTTCAAAAATGCTAGTAATGGCTTTTCCATAACCATATTTTATAGATCAGTTTCTGCCTTCTCAAGGCTGTGCTTCTGGCTTTCTTCTTCCTTCCTTCCTTCCTTCCTTCCTTCCTTCCTTCCTTCCTTCCTTCCTTCCTTCCTTCCTTCCATTCCATCACTTGGTCCCAACTTCCGATATCTCCCCACTTCTAAACCATTTTCACCAAAGTCTTAGTAATCACTCCCTATGACAATAGGCATATGGGAGATATCAACCCACCCAAGAGTTCCCAGACTTAGGAAGCACTGAGATCATCCTCCCGTGAATTTATTCCATACCCAACTAGATGATCTCAGCCATTGCTATGGGGAAAGCTTACATGGCAAAGTAATAAGAACAACAACAGCAACAATAATAATAAAACGAGAAAATTCACGAATGGATCTGGAAATTATTAATACCAGTAATAATAGATGCTATACTTGTTGCTAGCCAAAAGACTAAGAAGTGTTTGCATTTGGAAATTATTGTAAAATATTGACAGAAAGCAGACAATGGAACATATATATTACAGACAAATGAAATATGAAACTGTGTTTATGTTGAACTTCATGTATGTTTACAAAATAAACCTTTTGTCATGTGTCCAGTTTTTTAAAAGGGAATTTCATAAATTGTCATTTATGAAAATGGTTCCTACCTTCTGGTTTTTTAACTTTTTCTACTTTTTTAGGCTCTACTTTAGGTTCTTCTTCTTCAGGTCTCTTTCTTAGAACTTAAAAGACAAAAAGGTTTATATGTAAACCAAGATGAGCAAATAACAATTTTGAATAAGCTTGATGAACACAGATAATGTACAAAGCAAAGACAATGAAAAGCATGCAAGCTAACACAGCGGGAGGTTAGCATTTACATGAAAAATGCTTTTATTTCCCACATTTCCCAGGTCAAACTTTGTTATGTCATTTCATATAGAAACATTTCATTTCTCTCTAGATACTATATGCCCAGAGACAACTATGGGGCAAAATGGCTCAAATAAAAATAATAAATTATTTGAATAGCATCAAATTCTAATAATTAAACATAATTTATTGACAACTACTTAATAAAAATTAGTTCCAGTGCAGAAATTTAAAGTGATGTGGCTTAGAGATCAGTAATTCCATATGATGACAAGGTTAGAATTTGATCTTCAATGAGTATCTTGCATCTATTTTTTTATACTTAGTAAGAAAGAGATATTTAGTTTTATAAAAAGTGTTACTGGTTGTTGTAAGCTTGTATCATACTGAAATTGAATACATTTAGGGTTAAGTAGTTATGTATTTAGTATTTTAAAAGTAGAGTATATTTTATTTCACAAATTGGTTATGAAAAATGACACTGATGGTCACTGTTGTTAGGATATTACTAGTTTAGTTACACCTGTTAAGATTATCAATTTCAAAATACTATGAATGCTCACAAAATATCTACCTTTGTCTTTACAAAGACTCGGAAATGATAACCTTTAATTTTTAATGGAACTATATTCAAATTTTGATGGAGAATCTAACTAAAATAAAATACATGGCAGAAGTATTTTGTGAGCTTTCGGGTCAGTCTGATTTTTTCAAGCCATTGAAACTGACATCCCAGGAGAGGAGTACTATACCGCTTTTCAGGACCACCTCCTCCTTTGGCTGGGGCTTAGGCTCAGGAAGTAATTTGCGAACTTTCTTTTCGGCTGTAGGCACTTAAAAAGATATGATTTCAAATTTGGTGTGGATTCACATAAAAATGGAATTTCAATAAGAAAAATTACTATTTAAACAAGTTAACAAGAGTGTGTCAAGGAACAATTTCTGTTGCACATAAATTTACAGAATTTAAAAACAAATGATAGACTTGAAATTCTTTGCTCCACAAACGTATATACAATCTTTTGAAAGTTCAATCATATCAATTGCAAATCTATCTGTTTTATTGAGTATAGAATCTGTTGGTCTATAATGGTTTTTTGAATCTTTCCCCAAAATGCAAGGATTCTCCATATTCTTTGCTTCAATCTGTAGTTTTAATTGTCCACATCCACAGTGGTGTTCCCCTGATCAACATATACACCACATGATGCAGGCAGGGTTACTGCCATTGTGTCATCTTTTTAATTGGTGGGAAAAGAAAACCGAAGAATGGGCTGTGAACCTTGACATTGAAGAAAGACTGTATTTCACTTTCTGAACAAAGGCATATTTCTGAAAGCTTTAAAATAAAATAATAGGATTATCAGATTTCAAAGCTAGTGTTAGAAGCTAAAGTACTCATGAATAAGACAATAGTTTTAAATGTAAATAAAAATAAGCAAGGAATTATAAATATCTTCTTGCTTCTACAGTGAACACAAGCATATATATGATGCCATGTTGTAGAGTAGACTGTATTGCTGATATACTGCATAGATTTTAAATACAAAACCAAAACCAAAAGAGATCTCAACAATCAGTGAACCACTTTGAAGCTGTTCTTTTGGGTGTGCAGTTTTGTTCAATTAAAATAAATCTGGGTTTCTTAGATATTCTATAAAATTTTCTGTTTGGCACTCCTAAGCAGTTCATTGATTTTATTTGATGTGATAAAGCTCATCTTGCTTAAATCTTACCTCAAAATCTCAAACATAAAACAGGCAAATATATACTTCATTTAAAAATAATCATGTTTGATAATGCCAAATGTTTAAAGTAAAATTTTCAGCTGAACATTAAAAATTTGAACTGTGATAAATTATACTGATCTTGGTTACTATTTGTGAATTATCAGTATTTTTAATGCAAAACCATTTTCATTTATTGAGCCTATATAATAATGTAAGTTGAAATGGCAAGAGTATACATTTCTTTATACAATACACATAATGACAGTTATTAATACATTTGTTTTCTCCTATTTTTAGTTTATTTTTAAGATATTGATGTTTGAGACCCATATCTTATTGTGGCTATTGTTTTTAAAGAAACTATGCTATCACATAATTTAATTTTTAATAATTTATAAGTTTAATAATTTAATTGGTTAAAATTATTTAGAAGCTCCATTTTATGAAACAGGAAATGCTCAGACAGGTGATTATTCTAAAATTCCAGCATGACCAAGAACAGGTTTGATTTCTGGGTTGGGATGTGTTACCTACCAGAACGCTGATAACCATAAACTTATTAGAAACATCGGTTATTTTTTAATTGATATTTTTTAGATTTGTATGGTTTTCTCATTTTTATGGGTTAAATAGATAGGGAAAAAGAGTAATCAAATGAAAATCACTTTGGAAAATAACCGGCAGTGATAAAGGTATTCCCTAAAACTGTGCACCTGGGAGAATGTCTCAGGTTAGTGAGAAGAACGTGGTGGGCAAGTGAGGGCAATGGAGCCCCCTAGGGCTTGCCCATCAGTATTCTGGGGGATAGATGATACAGCTTGCAGTGCTTTTCACACAGACTAAAATGCTGATGTCCAGGCAAACCACCAAAGCTTATTACTACTGTTCAGCATTTTGACCTAAGATGTCTCCTGGTATCAATTTCATCTAACTAGTAGAGTTTGCTATCATATGGCTTTAAAAAATGCAACTAGACATATGGAGATGTAAGACACAGATAAACAATTGCATCCATATGACGTATGAAATTGATGGGAGACATAGGAAGCACCCAACACTCATGAGCCAGGATCATAGAAGCCACAAAAGCACAAGAAATGAATGAAACTATTTTGCTTCTCTGATCATTAAGAAGAAGAGGGGGGTTGAAGGAAATTTTTATGGCAACATAAAGAGAGCATGGAGTTGGATGGAGAGGTGGCCTTGTATGCGGCTCTGCTAGCTCATGAGATACCTTTTAGCGGTGCAGGCTCCACTTTTTCCACAACCTCGGGTTTTTCGGGAACTTTCTTCTTTGAAACAGCTTTAAAGAATTTTAAAGAATATATTTTCATTACTTGTATACTTAACCTGAAGCAACTGATTTTTTTTTTACTGCAAGAATCAAAGCCAAGCTTCTCTTGGAGCCAGGAAGCATTAATAACGGCCAAGCATAGCCACCAAGGACATTCAGAAGGAAGCCCAGAAACCAGGAGAATAAAGCGCAGCTTGCTCCATGGTTGTGTTGTATATAAGGAGCAGGTGAGAAAGACGAGAATCTCTGTTCCTTGCAGGAGGACATTTTACACCAAGGGAACTGTATTCAAATTTGTGTCCCCACAAACCATTAATCAGCATCAGGGTAGTCAGAGGAGCCTGATTCTCTCTACCTGTCACCTAAAACCCAAGGAGGTTTGAGCACAGCAAGAATCACCAAAAAGTAATGCTAGAAGATTTTGGCTCTGCGCATGTATACATATGTGTGATAAAACTCCTATAAGATTATACCTGAACCTTTCAGATTAGAAAACGCAACACTGCAAACAAGATAGCTGTAAAAAATGAAAATAAAATAATAAATCCATTGCATGTATGTGTGTCATATAAAACATATGATCAGAAAATATACTTATGGTATTCAAGATTTTAAATAATACTGCATCACTTCAAAGAAAAGTAATGTAGAAAGAATGAAGGAAGTTTGATAAAGAGGAGCCAGATACCAAATGTGTTAAGAACCACCATCCAGGCTACACTGAGAACCCTGCAGACTATAACTGGGTTTCTATCAGGCTAAAAAAATAAAAGCGGGAAAACAGCAGTAATGGGTTGTTCACATATTTTTTCCATGGTATATAGACACCAGCTATTGAATACCACAAATATGCTACGTATATTTAAAAGAGCATGCTATTATTTAAGAGTCAAGGTTTGACTTCTACACAGATTTAACCACTTCAATGTTAAAAGTAGCTTTCCAAGACTTTTAGACATTCCACATGCTTATGACCAAGATAGGTACAGCAATCAGCCTTTTAAACAAGAAGACGTTCCTCCCCACTCCACATGGAAAGTTAGCTGGGTAGCCTCTGATTCCAAGGATGCTGCTCACTGAATTGTCTCATGCTTGGGGCAGCAGGCATGGCTTCATATCAAAACCCAGGACCACCCCTGGAGTAGTGGAGACATATATCCCTATGCAATTCCCACAGTATGGCTATGTCTGGGCATATGCACTCCCAGCAGCAATGCATTTCTTGAAAGCAACACTTCCATAGGCCAAATAGACATTTGAAGCAGGTTAACAAGTCATTGGAAGCAGCAATTTGTACCTTTAAGTTGGAATAGTTTCTCTTTCACATCTTCCTTAGGTGGTGAAGGAGCACGTGCTGGGGGTCTTGGTTTGAGTTTTGGTTTCTCAATAACCTTCTTCTCAGGCTCAGGTTCTTGAAAGAGTATTGCAGAAGTGTTAGTGCCTGCAAATACTAATTAGAATGTGTATATGCAGTATATGTGATAGAAATTTAAATAGGTATGAAGCAAAATGTATTTTGATATGTGTTATCAGTAACATAAAACATAAAATATCAACATTGAACACACAGGTGATGACATACATAATAAAGATGAAAAGAATGAGCCATGTTTACCTTACATAGACAACATTACAGGACAACATAAGAATAGATGCACACACAATATTTTTTATATAGAGACGGAAAGACCTACTATAAAAATAGGACAACACAAACATATGCAGGCCAAGATGAAGAATATGATGATGAAGATTTAAGTCCAGCTAACTGGATACCTTGCACTGGGATTTCTTCTGGCTCTGGTTCAGGTTCAAGTTCAGGTTCAGGTTCTTCAGGTTGGATAAACTTTTCTATTTCACGTTCTTTAAAGAATGTCAACAAAGGGTGTAAGATTGTAACATAAAGGTGTTCACGCAGACACACAAAAATTTCACATAGATGCAAAGACTCACAAAACTAGACGTACCACCTACACAAGGTAATTGCCAGAAAAGAGGGAGATTTCCATTTGCTTTTTCTATTTGTGGTGCTGGGCACCAAGCCCAGAGTCTTGTCTTGTCTTTCCTTCCCTTCCCTTCCCTTCCCTTCCCTTCCCTTCCCTTCCCTTCCCTTCCCTTCCCTTCCCTTCCCTTTCCTTTCCTTCCCTTTCCTTTTTCCTTCCCTTCCCTTTCCTTTTTCCTTTCCTTTCCTTTTTCCTTTCCTTTCCTTTCCTTCCCTTCTTCCCTTACTCTTTCCCTTTCCTTCTTTCCTTTCCTCTTTCTCTTTTCCTTCTTTCCTTTCCCTTTCTCCTTTACTTTTCCATTCCTTTTCCTTTCCCTCCCCTTTTCTTTCTTTCTTTTAGTTTTCTTTTAACCAGGTCTTACTATGTAGACCAGGCTGACCTCACACTTACAGAGATTCACCTGTCTCCACCTATGAAAGCTGGCATTAAAGGGCGGTGCCACCATGCCTGGCCAGGTGTAAGGTAAGAATCATCCTTACCACTGAGCTCTATCCCAGCCTCCAGATGTTAATTTTCTTACACTTGAACTTTCTATTACTATGTTGATGGTAGATGAGCTGACTTGAAACTCACTACTGGCCATCTCTTTAATTGATGCAATCTGCATCAGTAAACCATACTTTTCAGAATGGTCCATTATCACTGAGCCTAAGCAAATGAAAGGTTCTAATTCAAAAGAGACATAATTGTTTGGGGGGAAAAGTAGTCAAACATGTGCAGGGATGTTCCTGTATATAATTTAAAAGGAATGCCACACTACAAACACCTTCGCATCTTTAAGAAAGGGGATGAGGAATAGATGGCTATGTATGTGTATACCTTCAACAGGGGGCGTCTCTTTTCTACCAATGGTAATGGTTGCTTTCTCTTCATAGATTGTCTCCTCTGGGGTCTCTTCAACTTAAAAACAGTATAGAGCATTAGGCTATATTCAGAATAAAACACTTGCAGCTGCTAAGTTACACCCCACAACACATTATTCAGCTATCTCCAGACACCAACAGTGTCAACACACAAGACAGACAACAGATAAATATGTAAGATCCACCACCAACAGAGACAAAATGATGAAGCTGGTGTCATCTTCCCAAGATACAAAGAGCAGCAGCGTGTACCTGGGGCAGGTGGCGCTTCTGGCTCTTCGGGCACAGGAACAGATACTTTCTTTTCTGGGGTAATTTTCTTGGGTGCTTCAGGCACTTTAAAGACATTAATTGTGTTTATCAGTAAGAACTGAAGATAAACAAGATTCTTCCAAAGGCTGGCAAAGAGCACAGTGTAGGTTATTGGGACCTCCATCTTAGAAGACGTCATGGGAAAGATGGTTTCTGAGTCTTGATAGCTTTGGGGGCATTCTAGTTATATAAGAGTGTTTCCTCAGCCTTCCTTGTTTATTTGCATCTTCATATAATGACATATGAGAGAATAATTGCTCTAGTGTATTTGAAATGCAGTTCTTTTGTAATGCAAATGACCTCAAAATTGACATCTAACCCTGACCCTAAGCTCCTAACGCACATTCCTAACTTTTATGCCTGAAAAATAAAGAGTATGTTCACCATTTATTTCTAGTAACAGCCCAGAATCCAATGAATTATTCTCTGGCCACTTAATCTCAACTCCTACAAGGATCCTGTTCTCTTAGTGCTACCTTTCTATAGTCCAAATCCAATCATTTATATTCTTCAAAACCTTTGAAGCCTCCTGTTGCAGAAGCCTACATTATAAAGGCAAGTCTTATTCCTGTAAAATACCCCTCGCTATAGATTTAGTGTTATCTTCCAATATGTTCTACAAATCCACACACAAATTACACTGTTTATCTGGGAGTCCTTGAACTTTTAGACTCTTCTGCCTTTGTATTTTCCAATATACACTCCTTTCTTAATTTCATCAAAATTAAAACCATGTCTTCTTTATAGCTCTCTATGATGTGTCTACCTGGATCTTTGTTGGTCTCTGTCTCTGTCACTCACTGCACTCGGTTTGGAAATTTTATCACATACAGAATTGTCCGATATTTCTATTCTCCCACCACATATAAATTGCTAGAAGATAGGAGTATGTTTTATATGTTCTAAAACAGTATTGTTTTAAATAGTAATATTTTTTCTACTCTCTGTAACCATGGAATATATCAACACAAGGATCAGTTTTGGCTTGTTTTCTCTTTTTGCTGTTATCATTTTCCCCCTTACTCTATGAAATGTGGTTTGACCTAAGCTCACCCTATTTTGCTCTAAGAGCTATTGTCAATTGCTTAGTGGTTGGAGAGGCATGCTTCTTCCAGGCAGATACCTTTTTCTGGCAGAACTTCTGGTTTTTTGGTCACAGGCACAGGTTCTTTCTTGACTGGAACAAGTTTCTTTGGCACCTCGGGGACTTTGAAGATATTAGTTTTGTTTTAGAAAGATAATTTAAGAACATTTCAAGAGTAAAAATATCTATAATTAATGGAGCAGCATGAGAATTAAGGGAAACAAATGAAGGCAATTTTGCCCCTGACTGTCATAAGTAGGAAGACATTTCTTGGTGTCCACTGTTAGAATAGGCTTTAAAAAGATGACGTCAGAAATGATGAGAGTACCTTCAACTGCTGGAGGTTCTGGTTTCTTAACAACTGGAGCCTTCTTGACTGGCACAACTTTCTTTGGGACCTCAGGTACTTTAAAGATATTAGTAGCATTTAATATACAAGTACAAGATATTTGCATTAACTACAAGTCTGTACGACATTGTAACATAGATGACAACTAACAGACACAGTAAAGCATAACAAACAACAAAGAAAGTGATTTTAGATAGCACAGAAATTATGTAAATATTTATTTTAGCACAAGTACCTTTAGGGGGTGGAGCTTCTGGTTTTTTGATGACAGGGAATTTCTTCTCTGGGACAACCTTCTTAGGTTCTTCGGGTACTTGAAGAATAAGAATTTCTTTTAGAAACAGGCATTTGAGAGCACAAATCAAGTGATAAGCCCATTTTAAATCATACATTTCTGGTAAGTAAATTATAAAATTCTGTAAGTTGATGAGCAAAAATAATTTTTTTTCTTGTCATTGTTTTGGTTTGGCCAGCAGTGGCAAATTTTACACAAGAAGGCAGAAGACGGTGTTTTAACGGTAGGCAATGCACGTAAGAGCCAAGCAACCACACTTTCCTGTCTATGTGGCAGACCCTGCCGGATACCTGCTGCAGGTGCAGGCGGAACTTCAGCTTCCTCCTCTTCGGCAACAGGGACTGGCTCCTCTTCCTCAGCAGCAATTTCTTCAGGTTCCTCGTACACTTTAAAGATATTAGTCAATTGTATTTCAGTATTCAAGGCAAAATTCTAGAGTGCCCAAACACCCGAACCACAGCAATCTCGCCTTCTCCCCTCGCTTTGATTTGTACGACTGTGAAATCGGTTTCAGTTGTCGTGTGTACTGATCTGAATGTTTGGGAAAGCCCTTGCTCCTTCAGGTCAGCCACAACCCAGTGTCCCATCTCATTTCTCATGTGCATTAGAGAAGCTTTGCTCAAGACAGATCATGGTGACTGTGTCATATGACCTGTGTAGCCATTGCTGACTGGCAGTTTGTAGTCAAAGCTAATTTGGATAATGAAAAGCAAGAACAGGAAACCACCAAGGGAGAGAAAGTAAGCGAATCAAGAAAAGAAGATAAAGCCCGAATTATAAATAGTCATAAATGGCAACTTACTAATGGCCTAATGTTTACCTTTTGGTGGAGGAGACTCTGCTTTCTCTGGAACAGGAATGACTGGTTTCTCTTCAGTGACAGCTTTCTTTGGCACCTCTGGCACTTTAAAGATATTAGTTAGTTTTACTTTTGGGTAGTTGAGAAGTACATGGCATGTCATTTTAACTTCACATCACTCTCTAATAACCCAGACACAGACATACCCAAGAACAAAATTGGCAAGGTTAGTTTAGTACCTGTCCTTGGATCTTCATCTAGTGGGCAAAAAGAGGGAATTGCAAAATGGTGATTATAAAAATTTTGGGCATTCTTTTTTTAAATTTTTTGAAAGTGTTAATGTTTTTAAAGTATTTTGTAAACTCCAAATTCCCAGAAACACTTTTAAAGGTGTGACTATGAAGACCGACAAAGACTGTGACATTGAGTGACAGGGGGATCAAGACAGAGTACCTTGCTGAAGAGTCTAGTTACTGACATGTACCTTTGGTTGGTGGGACTTCTGGCTTTTTGGGAACATCCACTTTCTTTTCTGGGACAACTTCCTTTGGAACTTCTGGTGCTTTAAAGATATTAGTATTTTAACATTATGAGCAAATGGCATCACATTCACACAGGACAAAACACTATTTAAGACCTGGAGGCCATTCCCACCTCCATCCAGTACTCCACATCTATATGTACCTTTAGCAGGTGGGGCTTCTGGCTTTTTGGGAACCACAGGAGGCATTTTCTTTTCAGGGACAACTTCCTTGGGCACCTCAGGCACTTTAAAAGATATTAGTAGGTTCTAACTTATAGTTTCAATAATGTGGAATCATTAAGAACAGTAGTAGATGACATATCAAAGTTAGACAGGAAGTTAGCAGCGAAAATACCTTTCGCTGGTGGTGGTTCAGGTTTCTTGGCAACAGCAGGGGTCACTTTCTTCTCAGGGACAGGCTTCTTAGGTGGCACTGCCACTAAAGATAGGAGAGTTTACGCTTTAGGAGCAGCAAAGACAAACCCAAGAAAGACAGCCCAAGCAGCTCACACTGTGAGGGTCAGAGGACCAGAGGGTAAAGGCAGATAGAGGCACTGCAGCCAACTTGCCAAGTACCTTTTGGGGGTGGAACGGGCACTGGCTCTTCTACAGCCTCCTCTGGAGGTTCTTCCGGAGCAATCTCCTCTGCAGGTTCCTCATACACTTGAAAGACAGTAGCCCTTTTTAATGACAGACTTGACTGCGATGTATGACACATTTACCAAAAAAGATTTTCACAACACAAAGACACTTAATCTTTTAAAAGATAATAGTTTGTCTCCATTATTACCTTCAGGGGGAGGACTTTCCGGCTTAGGGGGGATGGCTTCAGGCATCTTCTTTTGGGGAACAGCTGCCTTTGGCACCTCGGGCACTTCAAAGATATTAGTATTTTCATGATTAGACAGGGTAAACAGAAACAGACACTACCAAGATTGGTGACATGGAGATGACTACCTTCAGCAGGTGGGGCTTCAGGCTTTTTAGGAGGGGCTGCTGGCACTTTCTTCTCAGGAACAACTTCCTTGGGTGCCTCTGGCACTTACAAGAGATTAGTGAATACATTTAAGAAATGTGCTGACGCCAGGTCAAAAGTATTTTAAAGAGTAGAAGAGTTTGGTCTTAGGAAGCCTGTGCCCAGTGACAAGTACCTTTGGCAGGTGGGGCTTCTGGTTTTTTCGGGGGAACCACAGACACTTTCTTCTCAGGAACAACTTCTTTGGGAGCCTCAGGTACTTCAAAGAGATTAGTGAAAGTTCACTCAGGGCTTAGCAGAGTAGTAGGTTGAATTTTCAAGAGTGTAAGCCTTAGGTTTTATGACCCCTAAAATTAGTGAGAAATACCTTTGACAGGTGGGGCTTCCAGCTTTTTAGGAGGGGTTGCTGGCACTGTCTTCTTGAGGACAACTCCCTTGGGTGCCTCTGGCACTTAAAAGAGATTAGTGAATACATTTAAGACCTATGAGGACACCAGGACAAAAACATTTTCAAGAGTAGAAGAGTTTGGTCTTAGGAAGCCTGTGGCCAGTGACAAGTACCTTTGGCAGGTGGGGCTTCCGGCTTTTTCGGGGGAACCACAGACACTTTCTTCTCAGGAACAACTTCTTTGGGAGCCTCAGGTACTTCAAAGAGATTAGTGAAAGTTTACTTGGGGCTTAGCAGAGTAGTAGGCTGAATATTTTCAAGAGTGCAAGACTTAGGTTTCATGACCTCTAAAGTTAGTGAGAAATACCTTTGGCAGGTAGGGCTTCTGGCTTTTTAGGGGGCACCAGGGATACTTCCTCTTCAGGGAGGACCTCTTCTGGTGCCTCCTCAGGCACTTAAAAGAGATTAGTGAAACTACATTAGGATTTCTGACAAGTTGGATGAAGAAGAAGAGTCAGATGTTGTGGAACCTCTGGCCAGTGACAAGTACCTGTGACAGGTGGAGCTTCTGGCTTTTGAGGAGGCACCAGGGACACTTTCTTTTCAGGCATGACCTCCTTGGACACCTCAGGCACTTCAAAGAGATCAGTGGAATTATACTTAGGTGACCAAAGACCACATTTATCTTCCAAGAGCAACAGAATTATAATTATAGCTTCTGAAACCTTGGGTCACTGACAAGTACCTGTGACAGGCAGGGCTTCTGGCTTCCTAGGAGGTGTCAGTAGTTTCTTTTCAGGGACAATTTCTGGCACTTAAATGAGATTGGTAGTTTTTCTTTTATGTATGGCAGTGAGGTAAATGGACTATAAATGCTTTCAAGAATAGAAAGCATTCATTCTGAAGAATGAAAAAGGACTTAAAAATACCTGTGATAGGTGGGGTTTCAAATTTCTGGGGTGGGGCCATGGGAGCTTTCTTTTCTGGGACAACTGCTTGATGGGCTTCAGGCACTTGAAAGATAGCAGGAGTTGATATTAGGAATGGGAAATGATCTAAAGCTTTTCAAGAGCAAATGGCTTATTTCTTCTTCTGAAGAAGGTCTGGGTGACATGTACCTGTGACAGGCGGTGGCTCTGGCTTCTTAGGAGGTGCTATTGGTTTTTTCTTTTCAGGGACAATTCTTTGGACTTCAGGCACTTGAAAGATATTAGTATTTTTACACTTAGGTTAATAAGGAACAATGGTCTACATTTGTTTTCAAGAATGGAAAAGAGATTTCTTCTGAAGAGTAGTTTAGTTGACATGTACCTGTGACAGGTGGGGCTTCTTGCTTCTTAGGCGGTGCTATTGGTCTTTTCTTTTCAGGGGTAATTTCTTGAATTTCAGGCACTTGAAAGATATTAGTAGTTTTACACTTAGATTAATAAGGAACAATGGTCTACATTCGTTTCAAGAATGGAAGAGAGATTTCTTCTGAAGACTAGGTGACATGTACCTGTGACAGGTTGTGGCTCTGGCTTCTTAGGTGGTGCTATTGGTCTTTTCTTTTCAGGGGTAATTTCTTGAATTTCAGGCACTTGAAAGGTATTAGTATTTTTACACTTAGGTTAATAAGGAACAATGGTCTACATTTGTTTTCAAGAATGGAAGAGATACTTCTTCCAAAGACTAGTTTAGTTGACATGTACCTGTAACAGGTGGTGGTTCTGGCTTCTGAGGAAGTACTGTTGGTCTTTTCTTTTCAGGGATAATTTCTTGAATTTCAGGCACTTAAAAGATATTAGTAGTTTTACCACTTAGGTTAGTAAAGACAATGGCCTACATAAGTTTTCAAACATAGAAGAGAGATTTCTCCTGAAGACCAGGTGACATGTACCTGTGACAGATGGGGCTTCTTGCTTCTTAGGAGGTGCTATTGGTTTTTTCTTTTCAGGGACAATTTCTTGGACTTCAGGCACTTAAAAGATATTAGTAGTTTTACACTTAGGTTAATAAAGAACAATGGTCTACATTTGTTTCAAGAATGGAAGAGACACTTCTTCCAAAGACTAGTTTAGTTGATATGTACCTGTAACAGGTGGTGGTTCTGGCTTCTGAGGAAGTACTTTTGGTCTTTTCTTTTCAGGGATAATTTCTTGAATTTCAGGCACTTAAAAGATATTAGTAGTTTTACCACTTAGGTTAGTAAAGACAATGGCCTACATAAGTTTTCAAACATAGAAGAGAGATTTCTCCTAAAGACTAGGTGACATGTACCTGTGACAGGCGGTGGCTCTGGCTTCTTAGGCGGTGCTATTGGTTTTTTCTTTTCAGGGATAATTTCTTGAATTTCAGGCACTTGAAAGATATTAGTAGTTTTACACTTAGGTTAATAAGGAACAATGGTCTACATTCGTTTCAAGAATGGAAAAGAGGTTTCTTCTGAAGAGTAGTTTAGTTGACATGTACCTGTGACAGACGGGGCTTCTTGCTTCTTAGGAGGTACTTTTGGTCTTGTCTTTTCAGGGACAATTTCTTGAATTTCAGGCACTTAAAAGATATTAGTAGTTTTACCACTTAGGTTAGTGAAGACAATGGTCTACATATGTTTTTCAAGCATAGAGAGATCTCTTCTAAGAAGGTCTGGGTGACAAGTACCTGGGACAGGTGCAGCTTCTGACTTTTTAGGAGGCACTGTTGCTCTTTTCTTTTCAGGGACAGTTTCTTGGACTTCTGGTACTTAAAAGATAGCAGTTTTATATTTAATGAGCAGCAATGTGCTACCTTTACTTTCACGAATGGGAGGAAGATTTGTTCAAAGAATGTCTAGCTGACAACTACCTGGGACAGGTGCAGCTTCTGACTTTTTAGGAGATGTCGCTGGTCTTTTCTTTTCAGGGAAGATGTCTTGAATCTCAGGCACTTAAAAGATATTAGTAGTTTTACCACTTAGGTTAGTGAAGACAGCAGTCTACATTTGTTTTCAAGAATAGGAGGGAGAGCCCTGTGAAGTCTAATTCAGCTGACGTGTACCTGGGACAGATGTGGTGTCTGCCCTTTTGGGCAGTTCCTTGGGAAATTTTTCTTCTGGGATAACTTCTTGAGGGGCATCAGAGACTTGAAAGACATTAGTAGTTTCATAAATTATGAACCAGGAATGCATGTTTTATAAGAGTATGAGGGTTATAAGATATTATTTTTTCTTAGGGTGTGTGTGGTGGGAGGGGAGTAAAATACCTGTTGCAGGTGGGACCTGTGGTTTTTTGGGCACAGACAACTTCTTTTCAGGTACAACTTCTTTAGGATCTTTGGGAACTTTGAAGATATTAGTGGCTTTTAGTTAGATCTAGAAAGGGCATACTAGTGATATGTTTATTCAAGTTAACACAGTTAATGAAGCTGGTGGACAGAGACTTGAACACACTTTCCCCAGCCCAATACAAGTGTTCAACAATGTGTTAGGGTACATACCTTTGGCAGGTGGAACTTCTGGTTTCTTGGGAGGAGCCACTGGAACTTTCTTTTCAGGGGTGACTTCCTTTGGCACTTCAGGCACTTAAAAGATAATTTGTAATTTGTGTTTAGAAGAGGCTAAATCAATTGATGTCTATAGCATATAATTATATAAGACATTGGATAGTTACTGGCATTTTTGTTTATATTAACTTTATGTACTAACACATTTTTATAATACTTTATATATATACTATACATGCAAACATGTGTGAATCTTTGGTTAAAATAAATATTTATCTCCCTCATACTGTAGTTTTGACTGTACCTTCGGGGGGAGGACTTTCTGGTTTAGGGGGAATGGCTTCAGGCATCTTCTTTTGGGGAACAGCTGCCTTTGGCACCTCGGGCACTTCAAAGATATTAGTATTTTCATGATTAGACAGAGTAAACAGAAATAGACACTACCAAGATTGGTGACATGGAGATGACTACCTTCAGCAGGTGGGGCTTCAGGCTTTTTAGGAGGGGCTGCTGGCACTTTCTTCTTGAGGACAACTTCCTTGGGTGCCTCTGGCACTTGAGAGAGACAGAGTGAAATTATCCTTAGGACCAGTGATGGCCACTAGGATGGACTTTTCAAGAGAGGAATACTGGGATACTATGTTGCTTAGGTCAAGAACAAGTAAGTACCTTTGGCAGGTGGGGCTTCTGGCTTTTTAGGAGGGGCTGCTGGCACTTTCTTCTCAGGAATAACTTCCTTGGGTGCCTCTGACACTTAAAAGAGATTAGTGAATACATTTAAGACCTATGAGGACACCAGGACAAAAACATTTTCAAGAGTAGAAGAGCTTGGTCTTAGGAAGCCTGTGGCCAGTGACAAGTACCTTTGGCAGGTGGGGCTTCCGGCTTTTTCGGAGGAACCACAGACACTTTCTTCTCAGGAACAACTTCTTTGGGAGCCTCAGGTACTTCAAAGAGATTAGTGAAAGTTTACTTGGGGCTTAGCAGAGTAGTAGGCTGAATATTTTCAAGAGTGCAAGACTTAGGTTTCATGACCCCTAAAGTTAGTGAGAAATACCTTTGGCAGGTGGGGCTTCTGGCTTTTTAGGGAGCACCAGGGATACTTCCTCTTCAGGGAGGACCTCTTCTGGTGCCTCCTCAGGCACTTAAAAGAGATTAGTGAAACTACATTAGGATTTCTGACAAGTTGGATGAAGAAGAAGAGTCAGATGTTGTGGAACCTCTGGCCAGTGACAAGTACCTGTGACAGGTGGAGCTTCTGGCTTTTGAGGAGGCACCAGGGACACTTTCTTTTCAGGCATGACCTCCTTGGACACCTCAGGCACTTCAAAGAGACCAGTGAGAATATTTCTAAGAGTCGTGAAGACCAACAGAACTGATATTTTTAAGAGCAGAAGACAGATCTGAGGATGCCTTAGGCCAGTAACCAGTACCTGTGACAGGTGGGGCCTCAGGCTTTTTAGGAGGTTCCACAAGCACTTTCCTTTCAGAGACAACCTCTTTAGGAGTCCCAGGCGCTTCAAAGAGATTAGTATGTTTTACACATAGAAGGTACAAAGACCAGTAGACATACAGAACGTTATTTAAACCAAATGACCTTTCTTTTTTCCTCCAGAACCTCATCAGGGCTAACAAGTATTTATGATGGGTGGCACCTTGGGCTTTGAATTAGTGACTTTCTTTTGTGGGGGCCACTTCCTTAGGAGATTCAGGTTCTTTGAAGACAGTCAGTTTACACTGAGTCAAAGCAATCCACACAAGCCTTCCTGTCTTCCCCCTTGCCCTCCCATGGAAAGAGACAGTCAAGCATGTACCTTTCACAGGCACAACTTCAGGCACTTGGGGAGGGCGCACTTTCTTTTTGGTCACAACTTCTCTGGGTGCTTCAGGCACTTTAAAGATATTAACACTTGGACATTTAGGAGCCAAAAGAATCACACAACACAGAAAACATATAGACAGTAGAAGACATTTCCCTCCTGTTTCCACTTCCAGCCACATATACCTTCATCTGAAGGAGGCTCAGGTTTTTTGCGAGAAATCCGTAGTGTTTTCTTTTCAAGGGTGGCTTCTTCATAAGTGTCCAGCACTTCAAGAAATTAGTGTTTTATAAAAGTCACCATCAAGAAGAAAGTATGTTCAAAAACTACTATAAGAAGCTCCTAAGCCTGTGAGCTTGACAACTTGTACCTGTGACTGAGGGGGCTTCTCTGGTTTTTGAAGGGACTCTCTTGGCAGCATCAACTTCAGGAGGGGCTTCAGGTTCTTAAAAGATATTAGTATTTCATGTTTCAGGGTTAAAATGGTTAATGCGAACAGTAGGCCACAGTGACGTAGCTTGTAGCTTTTTAGAAATTACTTCCCTTCCTTCCCTACACCCCCTCACTGACCAATAATGTGGTGTGCAGGGACTTATGCCATTCTTAAGAAGTCATTGTATTGTATATAACCACCGATCTTCTACTTCCTGCATTCAACCATGGATAATAAAAGTATCTGCACAGAATGTATACATATGCTTCGGCAGCAGTTCCCAAACAACACAGTTATGAGACTATTTATATACTATTTACATTCTACTAGGCCATAAGTGATCTGCAGATGCTTGAAAGGGAGTGCCAACATTACTTTGGTTATATGCAAATTTGATCTTTTTTATGTAAGGAACTTGAGCACCCACAAATTTTGGCATCTGCATGGGGTAGGGGTATCCTGAAATTCCCCATAGAAACTGAAACATGATTTTATTTTTTCGGGCAAATGCTTGTCATAGGATTTTTACTTTGGCAAAATGGCCACAAAAAGTTTCTAGATGGAACATACTGGAACTTCAGGTGACCTAAAGATTTTAGTATATTTATATGTAGGAGTTAGGAAGAGTACTAGAAAGACCAGTTTTACGAGTTGAGGGAAGGTAATTTCTTCTTTCATTTATGTTCATTGGTGACATGTACCTTGGATGAGTGGCATTTCTGGCTCTACAGGAGTATCTTCAAAGGTGTCCATTTTGGGAGGCATTTCTTCCATAGCTTCTGGTGCTTTGAAGATATTAGTATTAGAGGCAGATGTTAGAAGGGTCAGTAGGGACATTAACCCCGTAAAGTGATCAAAGTGATTTCTGAGGAGGTATGAACTCCTGAGGAGAGGACATATGCTTCTGTTTGCTACTTCCCAGCTTCCTAGCACCTGCCTAAAGGTGACATTGAGTAGACAAGCAAAAGATTCCAGACAGAAAAAAAGGTTAAATTATTTGGATATTTCTTAAATTACAGAATATCATGTTATACTTTTTAATATGAAGATGCTGTGATCCTAAAAGCTTTTTAAACTTCCTGTATTTTGAAAAGTGAAAAAAATATAATGCTCAAAAAAATACAGGCCATGGGAGTAGCAAGCAAGCATTCTTTTGGCATCTGCATGGGGAGAATACCAGTGTGAACTAGAATGACTTAGTCTTGGCTCTAAGAGGATATTACAGGTAAAGCAACTTCACATCAAGTCATGATTTTTTATAGAGTCATTTCTATGACATTCAAGTCTTACTTGAAGTCAGTTTTGTGTTCACATGCTTGTTTGGGCATGCGTCTAGTATGAAAGCATTAACTCCAAGGAACTACTATCATGTGGTACATGACTAATCAAGAACCTTTGTCACCTGATGCCACTGATTCCTGCTTTAGAGGGCCATGTGTTACACCAGCTCAATCTAGTTGTAGAGTTATACACATCAGAAAGCTTTCCTGTTGTTCTTAGCTTGCCTGGCTTTTATTGTTATTTTTAAAGTAACAGCCAGTTTCCATTAAAGAACATATTCTAAGTCATATTTGAACATCAAACATTTCATGTTTTCTCTGCACTTCTTGTGAATAAACTGTAAATTCCTTCACGTGTATGAGTTTAAGGTTTCCACCTAAATGGCTCACTGTACATGTTTGGTTGGTTAAGCATATTGCTTGGGGATCCATTTCTTCGGCAACTGCTGGGGTTTTGAAGAGATTAGTATGCTCACACATGTTATCCACAATTACAATTGAGGTAAGTAACTTGATTTTCTCCTGGCTTGTACCTGTTGGCAGCAGCATTTTCCTTCTTTTGATTGCAGATGTTTGTTTCTCTGGAAGCACATCTTTGATGATTTCAAGGTCTTTAAAGATATTAGTTTTTAAGAAAATATAATTGAGAAAAGGCAAAAACAATGACATGGTGCAAAAAGAAAGACTAAGTTAGAATGTTTTACTTTCTTTCTAACAGTCTATCTTTGTACACTGTGTGGCTGGGTCTTGACTTGTTGGGGGCAAGTCATAGATAGTTTCTTGTCTTGGGCATTTTTGAAACATGCTTTAAAGATATTAGTATTTGAGAGGTTGTGACAATACACATAAAACACCGAACATGTGTCAAACACAATATGAAAGGTTTTCTTGTTTAGAGTCTCATGACAAGAGTGTGTACCTTCAGCTGGGGGAAGTTCAGGAATTTCAAGGACAGTCTCACGTGACTTCAGCACTGGAAACTCTTCTCGGGTTGTATCAGACTCTTTAAAGATATTAGTAGGTTTACAATTAGAAATTTAAAAAACTGACATAGATAGCACGCAGTTCGGGAATCTTAAAGCCAAAGATAATCATCTATGTTTTGAAGCAGCTGAAATATACCTTTGAGTGCCAGGGTTTCCCTCTTTTTATGAATGGTCACAAATGTTTTCTCTTCTGTAACAACTGTTTGAGGTGGTGCAGGTGCTTAAAAGATATGAGTACAGTCACATTATGAATGGTGAAAAGCATTGTGTTTCTGAAGAGAGCCCCCAGATAAATCCCACTCAGATGGAGTTGGTGGTGCTAGATACCTTTTGCCACTTTGAGTCTTGCCTTCTGAGGGTGCGTCACAAGTTCTTCTTCTATGACCGTTTCCTCGGATGCTTCATAAACTTTAAAGATATTAGTGTGTATGTAACTACAATTGTTTCAGGATAGATGGAGGACAGTACTAAGCAATACATGACACATTGTATACATTCATCACCCAGATTCACAGTGGCACATAGACACAAATTAGTGATAAGCATGAATTGAGTAGGAATGAGCCTCATTCCCAGTTTTAGAATGAAGGATGCGCAGAATTTCTTCATGATTTTGATAACAAATTGAGGCATTTACCAGACAGGGATCATATAATTTTTTTCATTTTACCTTAGGAAAGTTATTGGTGTCATTTTAAATTCATGTGCGCATTAAAAATAGGGGAAATGTTGCCAGGTGGTGGTGGCACACGCCTTTAATCCCAGCACTCGGGAGGCAGAGGCAGGAGGATCTCTGTGAGTTCGAGGCTGGGCTGGACCGACAGCCTCCAAAACAATACAGAGAAACCCTGTCTCGTAAAACCAAAAAAAAAAAAAAAAAGAATAGGGGAAATGTTGAGTTGAATATGGAAAATCCACTTTCTGTATTCAGTCTACTGGAATCATGTATCCTCTGCCTTTCTATGCACATACACATTTACATTTTAAAATCAAGTTTAATTTATTGCTTCATAGTGTAGTATAAATGTGAAAACAAATTAGAGATTAGAAGCCAAAAGGAAAAGATGTGAGGCTACAGCTCAGTGGTAGAATACTTGAAGGGAAACGAAAGTGATGAAATATCTGGGGGAAAAAAGCTTATGAAAAGAATAAATGATTTCTCTAGCCTTTAGAAAGGAACACTATCTGATAACAATAACCAGTTTTAAGGATAGAACAGATAGGAGGAGGAAATGATCATATACATTAATCCCAAATTACTGTAAGATGAGTTTTAACCATTGGTTTTCTAGATAGAAAATAAAATAGAAGATTATGTTGACTGTTAGCATGTTTACAACTCAGAATTCTGAGTCTGCTCAGAATGCTTCACTATTTAGGTTCTCTTACTATTTATTTAGGAAAGGAAAAAAAGGCCTTCCTAATTCTCTTAGGGCTCTAGTGGTCTTTTAAATTTGTGACCATTTGTGCAGCATTGTCCAAATGAATTTATTTATTGTCATGATGGGTAAAACAATAACACTGGACTATTTTGATTCTACAAAATCCAATTATATTATTATGATGGAGTTAAAGTAAGTTACCTCATGGTTTGATAAATATAAATTGCTTCAAGCTGAAGAGATGTTTGTACACAGAACAGGACAAATGACTTTTCCAAAGTTGGATAAAGTTACAAGCATAGGACAACTTAGTTCTTAAATTGATGAAGAAAAGTAACTTCTCTAAAGCTAATGGACATTCAGATGACTTAATTTTAGTCCACATTTTTAGCATGCATGGCTTTCATAAGATATTAGTATATTTGCATTTTACTACTACGTAAACAGACACAGTGGATTCAGAACACAGCGAAAACAAAGGGCAGCCACCAGCTTGTCTGCACTCACTGTATATCTCTGTGTCTTCAGGAAGAACAACAGGTAATTTTTCTTCTTGAACAATTTTCTTAGGAACCTCAGGCACTTTAAAGATATTAGTGTACTCATTACTATTACTAACATATATAGGATATTAAGAATAAAAATTAGAACCACAAAGATTTGATGGAACACTTGTTCATTCTACACAACAGAAACACAACCATAGAGTCGTTGCACATTGGGGTTAGCATCAATATGGGGGTTAGCATCAATATGTACCTTTAGGCGGTGGAACTTCAGGCTTTTTAGGAACAGCTTCGTGAACTTTTTCTTCTGGAGTAATTTTCTTAGGTACTTCAGGTGCTTTAAAGATATTTATTTGTCTTATTTTCAAGATTGCCAAAATTAAGTATAAAATATCAAAAGTAAAAGGGAGGGATCTATTAAGTAGAATGTTCAGAATATTAAGTCAATGCACTCTGTATCTCTCAACTGCTTTGTTGACGATTCATATTAGAGATACCTCATTTTGGAGGGTCAGTAGCATTTTCTGTTGTTATTTAGCACTTATCTCTCATGCTATGAGGCAGAGATTCCAATGTCAACTCCATAGGGAAGAAAAGCTGAAGGACCAAGTGTTGTTTAATTGCTGAATAATAAGAGGAGCAAAATAAGAAAGACCTTTAGGCCTTGGATGCTTTTCCTTAGAGGATAGTCAAAAGGGGAAGGTTGTAGGATGGCATATAATTGCAGTTTCATTTGCATCCATCCAGGGGCAAGAGTGGTCTCTCTCCCTTGTGGAAAGTGATTCCTAGAGATCTATTGCTGGTGGGAAACAGCAGAGGCAAGTACCTTTAAGTGGTGGAGCCTTGGGCTCTTCAGGAACAGGAACCTTTTCTTCAACCACCGGTTTCTTGGTCGCCTCAGGCACTTTAAAGACAGCAGGGATAATTTCCTTTACTTTTAAATGCCCAAAGATACTTAGCAGGCAGAATGTAAGAGATACATAATGAAAGCAGAGTCCCATTGTAAAACAGAGACATTGTTTTAGCACACACAAGATGGCACTTACAGAGTTGACTTTTGACAAGCATGATCACAAAAGCCCACAGGACTCCCCAAGTTAGATCAACAGAAACTTGACATGAACAACCAATAATGCATCTGCTACTCTTCTCATTGTGGCAGGATAATTGCAACTTTCTATTCAGTGATGATTTTCTTATATACTCATTGACTTTAAAGATATAACCTCAAACTATGTATCACAGTAAAGAGGCCGATAAAAATGAATAAAGGAGGGGCACTGCCATATATTTATGATGTGTTTATATCTAACAGCTTAATACTATTAATAATAAATAGGGAAATGGAGATCTACCAATAATAATATCAGTGAACACATTAGTAAACAGCACAGAAGAATGCCCGTTTATACTTTGGTCAGTAGGTGTTTGGGTTTGACTGGTTTAGGATAATAAGTACATCTATGTTTGCAGACCTGGCTTTGGGTTTTGGTCACTTCAGATAATTATTTTTACATTCACCTAACATAAAACACAGAAGAAAAACAACAAATGGAACACAAATTTTTAAAGCAACCAAGGAGCAACTGACCAGAGTTATGTGAATATTGTTGTGCCATGAAATACCTTTAGCTGGTGGCTCTTTTCGAGGAACAACTTTAAAGGGTGGTTTTTTTGGAGGGACGACTTTCTCAGATACTTCAGGTCCTTCAAAGATATTAGTGTTTTGGTTTAGAATAGACCCATTAAATGCTATGAAGAACTGCTTATATTAAAGTTGTACAATAAGAACTTATAAGAGAGTTAGAATTTTTTGAATTTATACTAGGCCTGTTTGAAGAAAGTTGTGATTTTGTTAAGAATACAATACATTGCTATATAAAACATACATACTCCGTTATATTATACACACATTCATTTAGGCATGGTCTGGAGTAGTTCTGTAGACTATGTATGTATACTACGTCTTGTCCTTAGAATTTATTAGAATTTGGGTACCATGACTAATGCTTCATTTACTTCATTTTATCTCTGATGATGATAACTATAAAATGGCAAAAGATTTCAATGAGTAATTATTAGTTAGTACATAGATAACTCAAATGTGAATAAGGCAATGGTTGCTTTGATGAAAATATGAATTCCTCAGTGAACTAAGAAGAGTGTCACTGAGTGGGTGACCCCTATTATGTTGGTACCTGTGACAATCATGTAATGCTTGCTAGACTATGAAAAGAATCCACACATCCTTACAGTGATGTGTGGAGCATGGAGCTATGTCAGTTTCACACATAATTCAAATGTCTGTGAAAATTAACCACTCTGTGTGGTTAATCTCCACACTTTAAACAGCTTAAATTCATGTTTAAAGTAGTTCATGGGACTAACGGTCTGAACTGAGCATGCAAGGTACTCTGAAAACAAAGTTGGCAAGAGAAAGATACAACAAGCTGTGTTATCTGCAGAATCCCCTATACCTTTTTTAGGTGGAAGTTTGGGTTTTTCATATACTTCCCCTTCTTCAGCCTCTAAAAACTCAATGACCCTGTGGACTTCTTCAACCTTGTGTTCTTCTTGGAACCTGCGTTCTTGCACCCTGACGAATTCCTCCACCTCATGGAACTCTTCTTCCTCAAAGTATTCCTTGACCTCGTGGAATTCTTCTTCCTCAAAAGCCTCTTCTACTCTTGCTTCCACGAGCTCTAGCTCTACTCTTTCTTGGACTATCTCCTCTTGCTGGTAGGCGACTGATATTTTTTCTTCAAACACAGCTTTCCCTGAAAGAGCATCTACTTTAAGAGATTTGTTTCTTTTAAAAATAAGATGAAACATGTCAATTCAAAGTGTAAGAAAAATGACCAAAAGAAGACTTCCATGAAAAGACAAGAAGATCAAAGGCTTTCCCAAAAATACCTTTAGCAGGGGGAACAGCTTCCTTTTTGGGCACAGGGACTTTCTTTTCGGGGATTTTCTTTTCTGGAACTTTCTTTTCTGGGACTTTCTTTTCTGGAACTTTCTTTGGTACTTCGGGCACTTTAAAGATAGAGTTTTAATATTTAAGACTATCAAGAGTAAGTTTAGACAAGGGACATCAAAAATAAGACACATGGACATAAAACATAGACAGCTTAATGAAGAATGACTAAAAATGTTTGAGTTTAAAAGAGAAAGTGTACCTTTGGCTGGGGGTGCCTCTTTTTTCTGGACTGGAGCAGGAACTTTCTCTTCAGGAATTTTCTTTGGCACTTTGAAGATATTAGGTGGCTTAGTTAGATGTCAATGCTCAATAACACACATGAATAAAAACATCATAAACAAGCTATATTATCAATGCATCAAAGAAGTTGATCTATGCTATTGGACAACTACTTTACAGGTAAAGGGGGTACTTTCCTCAATAGCCACTTAGGCTGTCTATATCCTTATCTATATCTTTGCTCACTAACAAACTTCACTATTTTTATAATAGCAGATATTACCAACACTGGGCCTAATTTTACTATTTTTAATTTGATGAAGAATTTTTCTCAACTTGATTATAATCCTAGATGATCCTAGATAATATAGATGCTGACCTAGAACTTAGGACTGCTAGACACTTTCATTTGCTGAGAAGCCTGTTGTAGTAATTGCTGTAGCATAACTGCTAAATATGTTGTCTGGAACATTGACTGAACAAAGAAGCAATGAAAAAAACAATTTTATAACCTCAGATTCCCACGTTAAATTATGGTAAAAGGACTTGAGGCTTTTAAAAGTTATTATCCAAGTATCCAAATAGATTATCTTCTGTCTAAAATAGTGTATATATATAATATTATAATAATGAAGTTTTAGTTATATAATGGAGTAAAGTCTAAGAACAGAGTGAGTATAGAAAGGATTAATTGTTATGTTCTTAAATATATAGAGATCACGATAAGGCTTCAAAATTTCCAGCTATGTAAAGTTAGAGACTTCCAAAATAATCCACATGGTATGCACATATGGATCCATTGCTTACCATTTGATACTATAGGAAATCTAAGGAAATGATGAATGATATTTTTACTTGTCAGTAGTTAGTTTACTATGACAATTACTTTAAGGAAGAATTGCAAGAAGACAAAGTGCTTTTTAAAAAGAAGATCACTGGAGTGGGGGAGTTACAGAATTCACTGAGGTTTGCTATACCTTTAGTGGGGGGCGCCTCTGCTTTCTTAGGGACAGGAGTGGGTGCTGCAGGCACTTCTTTCTTAACCACTTCAGGCACTTAAAAGATATTTATGGACACAGTGAAAAAAATCACATGCAATAAACAAGACAACACCCAATTCTCAAAATATAAAGAAAACAACACAAAACATTTGTTTACTTTAGGAAGACATTAGCAACCTAAACAATAATACCACCCATAGGGCAGGACTCTTAGAAACCCCAAGACAGCAACTATGCAAAGATTTTGAAGTCTTCAAGGATGATTTAAGAAGTTCTCAAAAGTGAATGCTTTCACCCTATAAAGAGATTGCTCTCCAGCATTTGAACCGAAAGCAAAATTGAGGATTGTAATCTAGGAGGAAGGATTCAAGTGTAATATGAGAAAAAAATTTCTCTCACTTATAGTCAGAGCAGTGAAGGGGGAAAAACTTCAGCTACTGGGAGTGACTACTCTTCAGGCCTCATTGGTGTGATACAAGAAAAGCACATGGCTGACCATTAGACAGTTCAGAGTTTTGAAGCAGCAAGGGTTTGGAATGCCCGACCCAAGAAAGTGGCTGTACCTCTGGGGGGCACCAACACCTCTTCCTCCTCCACCACCTCTTCCTCCTTCACAACCTCTTCCTCCTCCACCACCTCCTCTTCCTCTACGCTAGGTGGTTCTTCTGGGATCTCTTCTGGAGTGGCCTCTTCAGCTTCCTCATACACTTGAAACAGATTATTTTGTAAATTATTTTTTAAAATATTTTGAATGGTAGATTAAAATGACACCATCTTGACAAAACCACTAAGCCTTCTAAAATGGTCATGAAAACTCAGTAATCTGGGAAAAAAATCTGCTGAGTCTCCACAATATGTTAGGACTGTTCTGATATTGAAAGTGGAAAGGACCCTAGAGGATTTAGTTGGAATTATTATTTTTTTTAGTGAGGTGGAATGGTTTTTAGACTCATGTGATTATTTCAGACTAGAAGTCTGATTTTCTGTACCAGTTAGGCAGGGTTATTTGAGATTGTTCTGGGAAAGCTTATTTCATCACAACTGCTGAAGGCATTGGGTGAGACACTCCCCATAGTTTTCACACAAAAAGATAAAACACTGACATTTTGCAGGATTAGTGAATGTGAGAAGAATGAAGAAGTTAGTGGGCCTTTTCAATTTTTCAATGAGATGTGTCACAAATAAACAGGCTAAAGCATGCAAGAATAAAAAGCAACTGGAATTGAGTTGGCCTGCCCAATTCCTTCTAGGCAAGTACTACTTTCTATTAGAGCTAGAAAGTCTATTTTTCTTGACTGAAATGTACATTATCTCCTCCAAATAGTAGATAATGATAAAACAAGGATGCTTAGAAATGCTGTCTTCTTAAGAAGTCATCTACCTTCAGTTGGAGGAACTTCCTCTTCTTTAGGGGGGATGATACGTCTTTCTTCCACCTTCTTAGGTACCTCAGGAACTTAAAAGACATTGATTGTTTAGACACTAAACATGATACTTAAAGAACAAACTTCACAATTTCAACCCAAGAGAGTACATAGCACAAGGGCACACAGAAGGAGACACAGTTAGAAGCTAATGAAGAGCCTTGTGACATCATGAAACTATCTTCTGTAGCTTGATTCTCTCCTTTTTTTAAAAGGAACAATTACAAGTATTTGGTCACTTCTGGCTCTTTAAAGATATATAACATCTGTCATTTTAATTTGCAGAAATAACATACAGAGGAGAAACAAGGCAAAAATATATTCATACAAAGTAGAAAATGGACAGAACACCAGCTTGGGCACAACAGAGGCACAATGACAAACGTCACTGACAGACTAGAGAATGCAAACATATATGTTGAACACCCTATGTGGACGATACTTTAGGTCGACAATGGCACAGCCAATGATCCTGTACCTTTGGCAGGAGGAGCCACTGCTTTCTTAAGGCTGGGGGGAGGCAACTTCTTTTCTGGTTCGGGTTTCTTAGGCACCACAGGAACTTTAAAGATATTTTGAAATTTCAGTCTCACAAACACAAGGACAGCATACACAACGATAACAGAAGTTACTTTCACAAATGCTGAACAGGGCATTTGAACTTGGTGTGTGAAGGAAAGGTGTGTGATGTGCTTGGGAATGCAAGACCATTGGAGGTAAGGTACCTTTGGTGGGGGGAGCCTCCTCTTTCTTGGGAACAACTACTTTCTTCTCCGGCGCTTTCTTCTTGATCTCAGGCACTTTAAAGATACCATTTCATGATAAGAATGTATTTTTGAAGAGAAAGAAAGAAGCCAAGAAGTCTATACACACAGGAAGACTGTCATGCAACATTCACTCAGAAGAGGGACAGAATGTGAGCTGTAGCCCATCAGGAGATGACTGGGATTTGCAGGGAGAGGGATCAGCAAATGGCTGCTTATCTGAGGCCAAATGTTATCATTTAATTTACTTGAATTTCACTAAGAACTTAATAATTATTGGAAAATATCATGCGACTGTACAGCTTGGTAGAAACATTACACTTATTTGACCCATCATGGCTCTTTTTGGAAATATTATTGCACTTTAAGGTATGAATATACTTCCTAGGTACTGCACCAGGACCTGGTCTGTGAATTTAAATATTAGCTCTCTCATTCAATGATATAACAATATATGTTGTCTTATTTTTATCTTTACAATCATATTTTGGGATCTGTTAGCATCTCTATTTTATGAAAGAGCAAACTAAGACTCAGATTGGCTAAAGGACTCTTTCAGAGCAGAACAGCAAAGCTCAAAGTCAAGGTTAGAATATGTCTTGAAAGATATAAACGATCACTCAATGTTTTGACATAAACAGCCAGTGGTTTGATATAAACTATTACTCAGTGTCTTGATGAATACATCATTTTTTTTCTTTTCAGCCTGGTGTCACAAAGGCTCTTATCACAAATGAGTGAAAGATGAAATTTACTAACACGAATGTATGTAGTTTTAGGTAAAATTTTTCTTACAGATAATTTAGATGTTCAGAAAATCTATATAAAACTATGTTGTTTAATAAAATTACAGCAAGTAGACATTTTGTAGTATTATGACCATACTACCTTTAACCTTTCATGTAAAAAATACTGTATGAAAACATCCAATAGAGAGAAATGATGATGAGTGTCCTGGTCAGTTTCAGAAGTAAATTTGGCTGTTCATTTTATAAGTGTATTTTTTTTTCTGAGATTTGTCTGATAAAGCTATGGTAAGGGCTGTGTGTTCACTATGAGGGGCAGTATACCCATCTGATAAAGCTATTGTACAGGCTTTGTGATCACTCTAGGTGGGTATACCTTTGGGAGGTGGTGTAGGCTCCACTTTTTTAGGAACAGGAACAGGGACTTTCTTCTCAGGTACAGTTTTCTTGGGCACTTAAAAACATTTCATTTAAAGACATTAAGAACCACATATAATATTGGATCTATAACAAAAGACATACAAGGATAGGACCACAAACAAACATTGAATAGAGTTACGACATGCAGATAATTTACAAAGGACAGACATATAAAGTAGGTTGTGGTAGGTAAGATGAAGGTATGTCTAGGATGTTTTCTAAGGTTTTGATGACAACCTAGTAAAGTATCATAGATAATATTAAAGATGATTTAAAAAGTGGGAAGGCAGAAGTTAACATAAAGAGGTCTTGATTCCAAGAACTGCTGTACCTGGTGCAGGTCTTGGCACCTTAGGTTTAATTTCTGGAAGGGCTTCCTCTTCCTCAGGTATAACTTCTTCTTCCTCAGGTATAACTTCTTCTTCCTCAGGTATAACTTCTTCTTCCTCAGGTAAAACTTCCTCTTGTTCTGGTGGAACTTCCTCTTCTTCAGGTGGAACTTCCTCTTCCTCAGGTAGAACTTCCTCTTCCTCGGGAGGAATTTCCTCTTCAGGAGCAATCTCTTCCTCAAGTGGAGCTTCTTCTTCCCGAGGTAGAGCCACAGGAACTGAGACAACTTCCCGTTTCTTTGGCACTTTAAAGACATTTATCCGGTCATACAGAGTCCACGTTTATGTAAAGTATGAATGTAAGACAACATGAAAGCAAATATTCTTTTATCACAATTGTCACCAGCATACACAGTGGCAAGCAAGCATGATTAGTGAGGCTGTACAACACTCATTCCATTCTCTTTGTACTCTGGTGCTGCCCAAGATTAATGTACCTTTGGGGGGTGGAGCTTCCATTTTTTTCAGAACAGGTATTGGTTTCTTTTCTTCTGGGATGGGTTTCTTGGGTACCTCTGGCACTTTAAAGATATTTTTCTCTAAGAATGTGTCCCTTTACAGTGTTATATAGCCATAGATATGATAAACTCAAAAATGTAGACAATTTCACAAATGTAGTTAGTACAGGGACATTTTCTTATGAATGAACGCTACTGTGAGGTCTCTCCCCTTATATATAAATGATGAAATAATACCTTTTGCAGGTGGAGCCTCTACTTTCTTAGGAGCAGGTGCTGGCACCTTCTTCTCAGGCACAGGCTTCTTGGGCACTTCCGGCACTTTAAAGAAATGATTTAGGGAAAGTTTTATACAATACAAAATACTGAATTCAAGCATAGTCTGAAAAAGATTAAGACAAGGCAATAACATCATTGTGAAGAAACCCCAAGCAACATTTCATTTTAAAAACAAAAGTCTGCTTTTGTAAGGAGGTAATATTAAAGTGGCATTTAATATCACCTAAAGAACATATTAACAAACCATTTGTATATTTTGTTCTCCGACAAATCTAAAATCATGTGCCCTGCAAGTTCAAATACCTTTGGCTGGTGGTGCCTCCACCTTTTTGGGAACAGGTACTGGTGGTTTTTCCTCTGGTACAGGCTTCTTGGGCACTTCTGGAACTTAAAAGATAGTAAATAAGATCAATGCCACATATTCCCCAATCGCAGAGGATTCTAGTGATTTAGGGACAATTGGATTATCATAGATGTGTCAACAATTTCACTTTAAGATTGAAACTAATAACAACCACAAAACAAGATGTTAGACATTCAGGAGGGTTACAATAAAAACCACCACATAAACATAGACCTGTGACAAAGACAGCAAAAAGGCTTGGTAGTTGGTGTTGGCCATTTTAATAGTGTGAGTTTATTTTCCACTAAGAATTCTTCACTGAAGAAGGCACAAGTATTAAGCAGAAGCATGCTTCAATGGTCACATTCAGAGATGAATATGTAGCAATTGGCCTCTGTGACCAGAGGAGTGGTTGTTGTTCTGGTGCTCATGTTATTAACATTGCCATGGGGCAGGGATGACTATGGTTATAGGTAGTTGGCTGCAGAGAGCTGTACCTTTGGCAGGTGGCGCCTTCTCCTTTTTAGGAATAGGCACAGGAACTTTTTCCTCTGGTTTCTTGGGAATCTCAGGCACTTTAAAGACATTGTTTATAGTTTAGTTCTGACTATGAGGAACAGCACCCACATAAGGCATATGCAATGTTTTAGCAGCACACACAGGTTGTTGTAGCCAGAAGAGAGGTAACCACCTGAAGACAGATGGAATCTACGTGTATATCATGTAAGTGGTGCATACCTTTTGCTGGTGGCACTTCCTTCTTTTTGGGAACAGGAACAGGTTTTTTCTGTTCTGGAGCAGGTTTCTTGGGTACCTCAGGCACTTTAAAGATAGTAGTAAGATTTGCAAACATCGTAGAAGATATAAAAAGCACACACAAGTATCACACCTCAGCATGTAAAAAGGACTTGGGCATCAGAGCCAACAACCCCCCCAGAATTTGACTAAGCCAGACACCCAAACTCCAATTTTCTGCTTCCTTTCTATTTACAGACGCTATCATCTACCTTTGACTGGTGTCACTGGTACTACTTCTTCCTCAGCTACGAGCTCCTCCTCTTCATGAAGGTACTCTTCCTCTTCATGGATGTATTCCTCTTCATGGACATACTCCTCCTCATGGACATACTCCTCCTCATGGATGTATTCTTCTTCGTGAACGTACTCCTCTTTGTGGACATACTCCTCCTCTTCCTCCACTATATATTCTTCATGGGTTTCCACCTCCTCTTTGTAGGCAACAACCTCTTCTGCTTCTCGTGTTTTAGGCACCCCTGGCACTTTAAAGATATTATCTTTAAGTTGGACATTTTCCAAATTGCTCAATAAAATTAAGATATTGTAAGAGTACAGACCCACTTATAACAAAAGAAAGGGTAGGCTTCATCTTTCCCACAGAATAACTTCATACATAGAATTGAACATGAATTCACCACCAAAGAAGATGGACACCACACTAGAACAAGTAATATTAGGTACCTCTAACAGCTGCTGTCACTTCCTTTTTAGGGGCAGGTACTTTTGCCTCTGGGACAACTCTCTTGGGCTTCATGGGCACTTGAAATATTAAGTATAAGGGAGTTTTAGAGTAAGAAACAGGTCGTTTAAATCATTTCTAACTTTCTTGCACTTTAAGCAGAATAATTTTGTAGCTCTCTAATAGAATATATAACTTTCTCTGTGAGAAACTTTCTCTGTTTTTGGTTTTGGTTTTTTGGGGGGGGGAAGGATTCTGAATCTCACAGCAAAGTAAACCCATAGAAGTACTCAAGCCTGAAACAATACAGAGAAACCCTGTCTCGTAAAAACCAAAAAAAAAAAAAAAAGAAGAAGAAGAAGAAGAAGAAGAAGAAGAAGAAGAAGTACTACTCAAGCAAGCTTGCAGTAGCAGAGCCAAATTGGAAAGTTTTTCTCATATGCTTCTACTTACAGGAGACATCCCAAAATGGCCAAATTTACTTTTGGATTAACATGCTTCCTAAGATTGCAAGGAAGTTGCTTAATATAAAGAAAGAAAACCTGGATATTGAATTAGTTTTTTAAAAAGTTCTTCAAAATGATTTTAGAATAAATAGTTACCAATTTTTAGTGAATAGTACCATATCGCCATATCAATTTAACTATATTAGGTATGCACTAAATGACTACTGCGTTTGGATAAAAGTATTCTATTTGACAGTATCATAGTGATGGGGCAATGAGCAGTCACTATATACAAGGCTGTAGAAATGTTTTGAAATATTCTTATAGGTAACACTTGAGACAGGTAATATGAGACAGGTAAAAGGCTACATCCTGGGAAGAGGTTGCTATACCTTTGGCAGCTGGTTCAGTCACCTGCTGCTTTTCACGTTTGGTAATTGAAATTTGTATTTTTTCTTCAACAACTTTCTTTGGTTCTTCAGGAGCTTTAAAGATATTAATTATAGAAGAACATTACAATGAATCTCATGAATCTTGTAGAATAAACGTCAACAAAGAACACAGACCTGATACATAAGAAATGGAAGCAGACAATATACTCAGTAAAAGCAAAGACTGGCAGACACTGTGGTGAGTCTCGGTCGACATGGTTACAGAGCAGAGGTGACAATACTACTTGGGACAGTCACTGCTCTATCATGTACCTTTGGGTGGTAGAGGTTTGAGTTTCTTTTGAATAGGCAGGGGCACTTTTTCTTCAGGAACAGCTTTCTTCAACACTTTAAAAGACCAACAGTAAGAGATTTACAAACCCAAACTAGATGTTCGAGCATGAGAACAAAACGTTAAGAAATATAGCACACAACATAACAACACACAATTTACACACATCTACTTCAACACACATCCACAGTGGGCAGACGGAGAAGCCAAGAGGTTCTGTAAGTGATAATGTTCTCACTCTACCTTTTGGTGGTGGGGCCTTGGGTTTGGCAGGCACTGGCTCTTGAACAGGTTTCGCTGGAATAGGCTTCTTGGGTTCTTTAAAAGCATATACAAAGTATTTACTGTTAAACTGTAGGGCACATTTCAAAAATAACCCTTAAATGCAATCAATTAATTGAAATACTTGATCTTTTGTGTTCACAGTACAACCACAATCTCTAGGATAAGAATTAGAGGTCCAAGTAGAACAGGCTGTGAGACCCTAGGCAAGCTTATGTTTCCTTTCCTCATTGCCATTCACTTCAATTAGGCTGTGAGAACTACCAGAAATTCCCATTTCATTTCAGATAGGCAACCTACAATTCAGATTCGTCTATCTGAGACACTGGTGTTTAATGCCATCAGTGAAAGTGTGCAAAATCGTCTCAAAGAAACAAAAAAAAACTGAAGAAGTGAAATGATATGGATTCATTTCAAATTTCCGGCCAGTATGTATGTATGTATGTATGTATGTATGTATGTATGTATATATGTTTACATGTGTATATATGTATGTATGTATATATGTATATATATACATATATATGTGTGTGTGTGTGTGTACAATTTATTTTCCAGTAACCTGTCTAGAATCAGAGCTATATGTGCACGCACATTTTCTTCACTATATTAAAAACCATGTGCTGTCTTTACTAGAAAAGCAGTCAGTGTCAGATTTTGATGCTGTGGGTAGCAAAGCCTAACAATAACCATAAGAAATATGAAACTATTTTCCAGTTCCTGGAGTGATTTAAAATGTTTAATTTACTAAATGACACAAAGTTCTTTCACCTAGACCTTCATCCTATCCTAATGGGATCTACGCACACTTAACATGGCCCACAGTTCTGTCATACCTGTAACATGTTCTTCATGTTCTTTATACTCCTCATAATGTTCAAGCTCACGCTCTGCATATTCTTCATACTGGTCATATTCTTCTGTGGGTTCATAGTCCTCAAACTCCTTATACTCCTCATAGTCTTCATAATCTTCGTACTCCTCTTCCCGGTGTTCTGAGACAGTTTCTTCTTCTCGGGTGTAAGACCATTTCTTCTCTTCTGTTACCGTGACTTCTGGAACAATATTGACACCAGGCAGCATTTTATTTGAGGACAATTTGGTGACAATGTATTTTGATTTTGTTCCTTTATGACTGTCTCCCACACTGGCTATGGGTGACCTTGATTATCTTTTGATGGTAAAAGTATCATGATTCGCACATACTGACTAATCATAATGTCAAATGTTCAAGTCTTTGACTCCAGTCACCAGTTAGCAAGGAAAGCAGAGGGGGATAAATTGGCAGACAAAGAGACACATGGCTTTATACTTTGTACTGAATGTACCTTTAGTGGGTTGGGGTTCTTCTCTCTTTGGAACTTCAATGGTCACCTTTTCTTCTTTAACAGCTCTTTTTCTGACTTCAGTCACTTTAAAAGAGTAATTGTTAAAAGTAAATCCCAAGAGTCTGGAAATAATTATGTTAAGAAAACTTTTGAATGAAAAATCCAAGAACAAAAACATGATATGCTTATAAACTTTCACTATAATTGCAGGAAAAAAATCAGTGGTCCTGAAAGTCCACACTGTTCTATACACATGTGAATACTTTATCCAGGCCACTTAATGCTTCAAGATGCTGAGTAATCATGTGGATTTGTAAGAGCATAAGAGAGATGAGCTGCAACAATGACTAAAAACTATGTATGACCTTAAGGAAACTTTAATTTCACAGACAATATCTTCACCTTAATTCTATTCCCTATCCCCAAGGTTCCTTTGGGACAAAGGAGAAAATGTCACCAACAATTACCACATAAAACAGACATCTAGACATATAAATTTAATATATGGGACAAACAAACATATGACAACAAAAACATTTTAATATAAACTATGCATATTTGGGGCAGGGTAGAGAAAATGTTACTTTCTAGAATCAGAATGTTTAATTTTTCAGTGATATGGCATAGCTTACTTATTTTACTTTCAATATCCATTTAAATCAGTTTCCCTAGAGATACGGGTTCTACTCCACTCATTTCAGTAAATAAAGGCTTTTTTCTATCCATTTAAAGAGTCGTTATACCTTTAGCTGGTGGCTCCGCCTCTCTTCGGGGTTTGAGTTTGGGGAACTTTTCTTCAGGGACAACTTTCTTAGGTTCCTCTGGCACTTTAAAGACAGATTTCACCTTAAAGAACTGTTTTACTTCATTCAGACCACAGAAAGTACGAACCACTCAGACTTAAAAGACTTAACACTTACTGAACTTCAGACATTCCACAACATTTTAAAGGAAGACAGTGACCACCCTTCCCTGTGCCCCATCATCAGTATACTTATAAAAAAGGGTAGAACAAGACAACATTGACATATAGGAGGTGAGAGTTCTACCACTAAACCAATGCATCCTTCACACTGACATATGGAAATTCTGCTGTACCTCTCGCTCTTGGAGGCTCCTCTCTTTTAGATACAGCCACAAGAACTTTTTCTTCCTGGGTAATTTTCATATGCCTCTCTGTCACTTGGAAGATAATTTTAGGATTAGCACACTGTAACATTTAGAGTAGGGTACATATATACATACACATATATTCATACACACATATCTACTCACCAGAAAGTACTATGATTTTAGAACAGAAGAATTGATAAGGCACATACAACTAAATATCACAACAAGTAAGCAATACTCCAAAAAGACACAACACACCACCATCATAGACAGCACTAATAATCCACATAGAAAAATTATGACTAGTGGATGGTGACCAGAGAAGGAAGAAAGATAGCACTCTATGTTTTTTATTTGTTCCTTTCCTTTTGGGGATGTCATTTACCTTTGGTTGGAGGAGGTTCTTCTATCTCAACCACTTCTGCAGGAACTTTCCTTTCTGGAACTGGTTTCTTTGGTTCTTCATGGGCTTTGAAAACATCAGGCAATGGATTCAAACACAGTACAAAGAGCACCAAACATATGCACACTTAATTTCTTGCCAATTTGATCAAGAGTTGAAGAATGCATCAATTTAACATGAAGATAGGGAGTGAGGTATCACTCAAGAGCAAAATGAACCCCAATATACCTTTGGCTGGCAGCACCTTTTCTTTTTTAGGAACTGGCACGGAAACTTTCTTCTCTGGTGCAATTTTCTTTGGTGGTTCGGGAACTTGGGAAAGATTAAGAATATTAGTTTGAATTTTGTTAGGAAGTATCATTATTGGGGGGGCATAACTCCTTGTAAAGATCACATATACACCAACATTAATGACTATACTAACAAAGTGTTTGCAGACAAATTCTGACAGAACCTTAGTTCTGCATAGAGGCATTATTGTACATGCCACCACAGACAGTATGGCTCTTATGTGGGATAAACCGTACCTTTAGTGGGTGGAGGCTCCTCAATTTTAGCAGGAACTTTTGGTTTTGGTATAATTTTCTTTTCATGCTTCTCAGGCACTTGAAAAGATTACAAAATATACTTGTAGAAAATGTACAGATTTTAAAAATAAATATGCAAGGATCCTTTTTATTAGTCATGTTATTTATTAAGATTTCTAATATCGATATTAAATTAGATATAAGAGCATAAGGGATGGGACAAAACTATGTAGGGATAAAATTGAGTTGTTATACCTCTGGCTGGTTCAACTTCCACTTTCTTAGAGATAAAGTGCAGCTTTTCTTCCACAACATATTCCTCAGGCTCTTCCATCACTTTAAGGACATTAATTTCATAAAGAAAAATTGTAGATTTTCTTTCATGTTTAATTTTAACTATAATTTTTCACTTCAAAAGAGTAATCAACATTGCCAAACTTTAGCATTTGCTGAATCCCTTATTGTTTCCATTTAAAATACCCAAAGAATACTTGAATCAGAGCATAGGCCTTAATAAAGAGTATTGGCTTCACTAATTTAGTGTATATAATAAAGACAAGAAAGCTAAAATTCACAGAAATAATAGGACATGAGCATGACAAAAAAACAGAAACAAACAAACAAACAGTTTCAGTGACTAAACCAGCAGGAGCACAATGGTTTGAAGCTAGGTTTCCAAAAAGTAATCTAACATTGTGGGTTTGAAGGTAGAAAGGCAGAAATATAGACAAGATAGATCATGCCCCGCTCCCCAGCTTTGTGGGGTAACTGTAGTAGAAGATATAAAACTTCATGTAAGGTTTGAGCCCGTGTGTGTGAAGTTCATTATAGTATAGAAAGGACTAATTGAAAATATACGAGTTGCCTAAAATGAAAAGAAGCCTAAGGGCCCACCCATTTTTTTTCAGCTCAATGTAGACACAAGAATCACTGAGCGTCTAACTATCTATGACTTCAAGTTTGAAGAAAATTGTCCTAGGCCTATGAGATGAGAATTTTCCATGTATATGTTTTGTTGGAGTTCCCAACATTTCTAAGAAGGATGGACTTTCAAGCCCCCTAGAGTCCTGACCAAGCCTACTGCTGTGGTCTATTCCAGGAAACACAGTAGAATGTGTAGGTTTGTTTGGGAGTCATGCCTACCCTAATACATCCTAAGCCATTCTACTAGGTTTGTAAACACTGGATTTTATGTGGAATTTTCTTCCAAGTGGAGAAAGGGGATATGAAGAATCACCTTTTATTAGCCAGACATGTACTTGAGAACAACTAAGTTGCAGATAATCTCCTTAACATTAGGGAGGAGTCAAGTTGGTAATGAATGCACTATCTTTAAAACAGAGCCACCCTATTCCTTAGGAATGCTCTGTTAGGTATAGAGTGGGATTTTAGTAGGAAACCTAGTAGTGCTTTATTTCTCCCAATGGAACTCACAACAAAATGACACCTATTGTTTCCATTATTAAAAGCATTGGGGTTTCCATTATAGCTGTTGGGAAATCTTGACAAGTCTGCCTGATGACAGATACTGCGTGATGGTTTTTTCTATATGTGACTTTAGGGAAAGCTCCTTCTAGTCACTGTCTTAGACAAATATGCCTTTGACTTCTAGAAAGGTAATATATATTTTCTTGTTTCTTTTTTAAATAGTGAATTAGGAGACAAACAGGCCATTTAAGGGTTCATCACTTGCATTTTTAAATAGACTAAAACAAAATAGAAAACATTAAAGTGAGTCAGTACTTGCAAGCATAATATTTAATAGGACTTTTATATCAGGCATGCATGTGTGTACATATATAGATATGTACAAGGATGACACTCCTCTTTGTGTGTCACAGAACACACAGTTTGAGAAACACCACATTTATATATCAGAAAATCAAGGTGAAATCTATCAGCCAACCACACTGAAGCCAAGTCCTGCCTCATAAAATGTGGAAGCTATGAAGATGCCTGCCCCCTTTACTGATTCACAACTACAAAGCCATTTACTCTGAATGTCCAAGGAAGAGATGGAAAAGAACTTCATTGGGTGTTTACTCTTGTGTAATGAATGCTCTTGAATCTTGTATTTTGATTTAAAGGGAACATCTACTAAGCCCATAGATGAGTCTGTATCCTCCTTTCAGATAACCTTCATTATCCCTCTAGCGTTAATCCCTCACTCATTTCTGTCACTTACCTTCATATTCAGTGATCTCTGCTTCTTCCTCTTCCCTTTCCTCTTCTCTATACACCGAGAAAGACACTCGTTCCTCTTCTTCAGAGTAGGACCATTCCTCCTCTGTAGATAGGTAAAAGATAAGATTTAAACTTGGTGTGCTGGAATACATCCAGTGGCCTTGTGCTTGTTACAGATAGATGAAGATTCTCCTATATGCTTAAGACATGGGACTTCCTAACCACAAGAGGGAGAGGTGTAAGACAAGAGGAGGCTAAAGCCCAAGACTGAGAAAGATACTTGAATTATGCCTGTGAGTGTCCAAAGTCAAAGTGATTTCTTTTTTGACACATTATTCACTTTCTAAGTAAGAATGACTCAAGATCAAGGTAGACGCAAAAGATAGTTCTATAAGGCTACAGCAGGCAGATGCATTCCAACACCAACACACAAGATAAAAACAGATTCTAATGGAAACATTTACATCCTAAAGAAGAGAAACTCCATGGGAGCACCCAGACACAGCCTTCCTCCCTTCTGGTTATATACCTTCATGCCGCATGACCTCCACTCTCTGAGGAACTGCTACCGATAGCTTTTCTTCAGCAGCAAATCTTTTCTCCTCCACAATAGTTTTCTTGGAAACTTCAGCTTTAAGAAAAGCATCAGCTTTAAGAAAAGTCAAGAATTACACCAATTTCCTTTCTCCCTAGAGTTTAGGGATGTCTTGCAGTATGCTGCTTCCGCTAGCTTAGTGGACAAAGAAATGACACACCCCAAGAATACACACATGAAAGTCAGAAGCAAGACAAAGAGGGGCACCACAGGAACAGACTCAACTAACAGAGCAAGAACTCACACAGGAGAAGAGGTCTTTAGAAGACAGACAGCAATCCTACCTCGGGGAGGAGCTTTCTTAGGGATGGGAACTGGGACAATCTCCTCAGGGACAGGTTTCTTAGGTGAAGCTGGCACTTTAGAAACATTAGGCACAGTTAGAGCTCTGACACTTTCCCACTGAAGCCCAGCACAGAGCATGCCCACCCACACTGCACTCCCACACCACAAAGCTCACAAGTCATCCTTGCCTGGAAGCATAACCCTGGAAAAGACAGCTTTTGTAAGAAGGCCTGGCAATACCTTTGGGTGAGGGAGCTTCTTCTTTCTGAGGAACAGGCCTTTTTTCTTCAGGAACTTTTTTCTTTGGTATTTCTGGCACTTGAAGAATAATATTTATTGTTTTAAAATCTTATGAAGGCAAATGAACATAGAACAGGCAGGCCCATAGACGGAGACAAGCAATTAAAGAAGTCTGAAGTTATTTTATAGAGATGGGTACCTGCTGCTGGTGGGGATTCCTCTCTTTGAGTAATGATGGTTATTTTTTCTTCGGTGATAACTTTCTTCTGTGCTTCAGGAACTTGAAAAGATTCATAGAGTTGGATTTATATTTTTTCAAAGTAGCTAATATATAATGGCTTTGAAAGAGACTAGACAGGCACACAGAAACTTCTGTTGCATTGCCACTGACCATAAAACATTCACTTTGAATGACACAAACTCAACCAACAACTAGACACAAACTGTTTTGCACTGGAGACACTCAATTGGGCTTGTTTACTAAGTGAGTTGCCCTACCTTTAGTTGGAGGGGCTTCCTTCTTCTTCGGCACAGGAACAGGAATCTTCTCTTCAGGAACAGGTTTCTTTGGAGCTTCTGGGACTTAAAAGTTTTAAAATAGCAAGTCAGTACGGGCATGTTTTGCTTCCATGAATGGATACAGGAATATATATCCCCAAAGAACACACAGCACGTTAATGTTAGACTGTATAGGTACAATGCCCAAAGATTCTACTTCAAAGTCACAGATAGTTACTGTCACATACAATGTTTTAGTAGCATTTAAATGACTGAATTTTGATATATAACAGAAGTGTGTATAGAATTCAGTCTTATATGTTAGTGTGTGTGTGTGTGTGTGTGTGTGTGTGTGTAGGAATAACATTGGGTGTTACTTCTTGGGTGTTACCTTTTTTTCTTTATGACAGGGTATCATGTAGGCTAGAGACTCACTGACTAATGAGTCCCAAGGAATGGCAAATGTCTTTACTCCCCCAACTCCCCAATTCTGTGGTTACATGAGTGTTCCACCATGGCTTTTTTAAAATTTAAATATAGGTACTTGGGTACTGAGTATTGAACTCAGTCAAGGCCACCATTTTACTGACTTAGTTTCCTTTGTAAATGCCTTGGTATATCTGATGAAAACAAATCAGTCAGGGATTTTAGCAATAATGTAGAGTGTAGGTAGATTGTATAGGAAAAAAAGTGTCTTTATACTTAGTTTTGAAAGGGGGATAAATCGTGATGCTTTCTGACCTTTTGAACTATAACTACACTGTTGTAGAATTCTTTTGTCTAAGTAACCTTCCACTGCTGACCACATTCTGAGTTTCCGTTTCTGGTTGTCTAAAGTATAATCAAGATATGGGACACCTTCTGGAACAGGTCTCTTAGTGGGACAGTGTGCCAATGGGGACCTCTGTGTCAGAAAATGGATATGTATGCACAGGTGGTTTTCTGTAAGAAATTCTGTCATTTAGAACATATTCCCAAATGTTTACAGTATGTTTAATTAATTTCAAGACATACAAGGAATAAAAATGTCAAAAATTTGTCCTACTGAAGACATGCCATCATGGGCTTTTAGGTAGAACAGTTGTACAAGCACATTGGGTTCATCTGTATCTAGGTGATACTTCTGCCAACCCCCTCCAGTTGGCACTGCTTCCCCTGCAGTCTCCTCACAACCAACACACAACAATGTCTTAAAGAAGAAGTCGCATGCAAGAGTGAAAGAGAGATGCTTTGTTCTACAAACATTCCCATAGAAGGTATTTCACAAATCCTCCTTAAGGATAATATTAAAAATTTAAAGTAGCAATTTGACATAGTTACTTCTTCTTCTTTTTTTTTTTTGGTTTTTTGAGACAGGGTTTCTCTGTGGCTTTGGAGGCTGTCCTGGAACTCGCTCTGTAGACCAGGCTGGCCTCGAACTCACAGAGATCCGCCTGCCTCTGCCTCCCGAGTGCTGGGATTAAAGGTGTGCGCCACCAACGCCATAACACTTTTTTGGCACTGCCTTAGGAATGTTCAGAATCATAAATAATTTATAACAAGAGTATATCCCTAAAGGTGACACATGTTTTAAATGTGAGGAACAAGGCAAAGAGGCAAGAGTCAAGGACAAAATGTCGCAGACAAGGCTAAGTAGAGCAGAGCTGGCCTCTGGGGCAATGGCTGTCTCCACAGGTAGTTCTGCATACCTTTGGGAGGGGCAGCTGGCTCTTTCTTCTTGGGAATAGGAATTGGTTTTTTCTCCTCTGGCTCAGGTTTCTTGGGAGCTTCAGGAACTTTAAAGATAAGATTGTTGAAATGCTGTCTGTCGAATGCTACTGTCTCCTTCTGAGACATTTAAGATGATAGTAAAGCATAAAGCCTCACTAAGAGCTTAAGAGTTAAAAAGTAATTTAGTATGCTCTACTTGTGGCAGGATGGAATGCTTAGTACATCAATACCAGGTAGACATCACACATGTGATACGAGGCAGACAAATACCCAGTTAGAATGGTCTGGCATCTGAAACATGTGTTACCACAAATTAATCAAAATGATAGATAGAGAATTAGGCATATGAAAGATTGTTTACTGATAACATTTGGTTAACAAGAAATACTATTCTACCTTTGGCTGCTGGGGGTTCCACCTTCTTAGGAACAGGAACAGGAACCACTTCTTCTGGGACTGGTTCAGGGACTTTAAGAGAAATGTACTGTGTTCAAGAGATTGTTCATCTTGACAAAATATACATTTTTATAAGATAGGATCAAGAGTAGATATCCCCCTTTATGTAAGTTGGATGCAAAAAACTATGGATTAGAAACTGAGATATGTGGAGATAGCTGAATGGCTAAGTAGAAAAAGGACAACTTATTGTCACTTTTAATGACAGGAGTTTCTACTTTCTCATAAATACATGGAAGAACTCTTGCTTCATTTAAAATCAGTTACATGAGAACACTTGTATTAGGTGATATTAAGTATATTTATTCTTAAATTTGGCTAGGGAAAGAGGATGGACCCTTGGTGTAGAGTCTAGAGTGTTATCCCTCTGTCCCTCCCTCCATCCCTTCTTTCAAGATCTTACTATGTAGCCCTAGCTGAGTGTTGGGATTTCACTACCTTGCCCAGTGGTTACTGATATTTTGATCTCAGTGGTGAGGTAAATATTGATATCCTGGCTACTGCTGTAATTGCAATTCTCTAGTTTTGAGTTGGGAAGAGTTGGCCAGAAAGAAGAGTGGTAAATGCAGAAAAAAAGAAGTGTGTTTTGAGTATTAAAGAATATCTAATATAATTTAATTAAATTGCAAATTTGCAAAACTTAGTTTTTAAAACTTCTGGTGTATTAAACTCCCAACTGAGAAGCTTCTTCACCTTTGAAACAAGACTTTGGTGAGCTGTTATAAGGGGGCTTCATCATACCTTATGTCCAAATACAAATGTCACTAGACTATAAGTGTCCAGAGACAAGGAATGGAGCCTCATGTGTTTCATGCCCATGCTTTACTGTGGTCTTTCCACTCCCTCCTCCAGTGACTTCTTTGTCAGACACTAGTCTGTCAACTGTGTGACTAATTCTGGTAGCTGATATCAGCGTAGTTAGATATTGACTGTGAATTTTTCTTGAAAACGTTTTAAACTTAGAATGAATTTACTGATACCTTTGGGAGGTGGTTCAATCTTTTTGGAAACTGCAACGTGAATTTTCTCTTCAGTAACAGTTTTCTTGTGTACCTCAGGGACTTAAAAAATACACATCTTAATTACTGATAGATCATGTTGTGGATGGCAATTGGAATTTACTAAGCATACCAAGACAAACAAGTTAAAGCTGACAGACGAGAAAGGAAAAAAAGATGACAGGAAAATGCAAAGAGAGAAATGTACACAGCATCACACATTAGGCAAGAGGGGATAGAAAGGCTATCTAAAATTCCGTGTCTTGAGCTCTCAAGTTCAAAACTGCCATATACCTGTGACGGACACCTCCTCCTCTGTATGAGAAGCAAAGAACATCTTTTCTTCAGAGATAACCATCTTCTTTGTATGCACCGCTGGCACTTAAAAAAGAGCATTGGCATATTAGTGTTTCTATTTCTAGGACAGGACATTAGATGAGACACATAGATAGTTTGTGACATGTAAATCTTTCGACACCAGTTGAGTGGGTTAGTGATAGATTAAGAACACATTCCGTTTCAAGAAGAAAGCAAATCATGTTTTGATCTATCTAAACAAACAACTCATGCAGTCTTGTATCAAGTATTATTACATGAGAATCGAATAGACACAACTTCTTCACACACAATGCAACTACTTTCCCAAATCTATTAGGATCAATTCATATCTATTAGAGGATGGGAAATACTATATGCAATGCAATACACTGCATGATAAAGTTAGAAGATTACTCATTAAACACAAAACCTTCCTTAAATTAAAAAAGTAATTTTCTAAGCAAGACTAAAAGCAAAAATAAAGTTATTGAATTATACATAGGTATAACCCAACATAAAATGTCTACTATTTAAAATGTGCAGTTTTTATGGTGCTTTTGAATTATTTATCAATGTATGTTCATATATCCATATACATAGGTTACCATAATTGGAGCTTGTGACTTAAATCAAGATGTGTACCTTTCACTTCAATTATTTCTTCCTGCACCGGAGTCCGGGAAGGTTTTTGTGGAACGATCTTCTTGGAAACTTCGGGAACTTTAAAAATACGTACAGATATATTTGTATTGTGAAGGATATTTCTTAGCCCAGAATTTTAAAAATATCTCCATTTGGATAATTATATAAATAACACATGAGCACATATAAGAGAGCAGATGACTTATGTACATGTTACTAGCACATTCTTTAAATGGTTTCTATACCTTTGGTGACTTGAACTTTTTCTTCCTCCATTCTTCGAGAAGTCTTTTCAATTTTTTCAACTACAGGCTTCTTTACAACTGCAAGTATTGTAAAGAAATTGCAGTACTTTTAGAATTTATTAAATTCTAAATATTTATTAAGTTCTCTCTCTTGCTCTTTACATACTCATATATGTGTGTATTTATGCATACAAGTATGCATAATATTTTTAGAGACAGGCAGGTTTGGTGTTCTCAACTTTAAGCACAAGTTCTTGGGATTGTTTTAAATTTAATGTAACACTCTTTTAACTTAGTATTTTTATTATTTCAAGTAGAAATAAATTCTCAAGAGAAAATTCATAGATACAATAAAGCTTAGAGAAGAAGTTGTGCCTATTGGATTTAGTTGTGGATTCAGGCATCCTTGCCAAACAAGCCATGATAATGACAGGAATGCTCTCTCTTATTAATGATTCTAATTGCATACCTTTGGGAGGTGGGGCTTTCTTTTCGGGCACTTTGGCTGGGATTTTCTTCTCATGTAATTCTTTAATAGAAACACAAGACAAACCAGGATGCTTAAGTCAGTCAATTCTAATAGCTGTGCTTGTTGCAAATGTTAAAATGTTAAGAATAATCTATCATCCTGTAAGGGATCTGTCACGTTGGGAAGCATATGACTAATATAACTCTCATGCAGTTTCAAAACAGAATTAAGGGACAATGCAATGGACTTTAAGCTTCTGAATTAGAAAACAGCAACAGAGATAGCGTTGTTCCTAGTATGCAATGGCTCCACCTGCAACATGAAAGCTTAATTACAATGGGAGATAAGGACTCTTTTGTAGATCAAATAATGCAAGGTCCATAACCTTGGAGAAATCAGAATAGTAATTTTCTCTTTCATGCCCATTGTAAGTCAGGTGATAGCACCAAAAGTATAAGGAACTGAATAAAAACAAGCCACAGAGGAAGAAAAGCCACCCAGTGCCCTCGTACCTTCATGAACCTCCTTCTGAACTTGAATTACTTCTCTTTCTTGGTAGGTCTCTTCCCACTCCTCCTCGCCTTCATCGTAGCCCTCTTCCCTCTCATAGTACTCTTGCCCTTCTTCAAAGTCTTCCTCCCACTCCTCGTGGATTTCCTTTTTGGCTTCTACCTTGATCTCTTCATAGTCCTCATCTGGTTCTTCATAATAGGGTTCCTCATACGGCTCCGTGTACGGCTCCATCTCCAGTTCCTCATAGGGCTCATCCCAAGGCTCTATGAGAACTCTCTTTTCATACACTGCCTGCTCTTTCTCGTACACAGCCTCTTTCTCTTTGTGAATCTCTTTCTTTCTAGTGATAGTTGTTATTTTTACTTCTTCGGCCTTAGAGGACACATCAATAATTTCAGAAGCTGAAAGATGAAAATAATAGGGGGTGGGGGAGAAAGAGGAGGGCAAATCATATTAATTACACCCATTGAAATTACTCGAGGGAAATCCAGAGTCATTCAGTATGGAGTACTTGAGATGCTGTAGCACAGGAATGATAATGTCTTGTGGTTTGATTTGTGTGGATTCTGTTTTATTAACCAGGCAACATGACAGTATCAAGATGCTCTTTGCTCTTGATATGAGGACTGTCTTTTAGTGTCAAAAGGATGAATTCAACTAATAGCTTCAAATTGATATACCTTCCATTGCTCTTTGTGAACTCCAGTTTGGAGAGATTTCAGTAACTTCTCAAGTAACTTAAGACTTGATAACATTAATAGCGTTATGGACTCTAGAGTAAATGTTTCTGTAGTTAATCTTTAGTTTTCTAGTTCTGCAAAGGCTTTTTTTTGGAACCTACTTTTTCTTTTATACTTTTGATTGATTCACTAGTAGTTGAATAATGACAAATGAAAAATTATGTAGTCAAAGGAGTTCCCAGTTTTTATATAATAGGTTTTTAAATGTCTTTGAGATCAGCATTATTTATAAATCCTTAATATCTGTGTGGATCACAAAGTAAAATTTAGAAAGGGCTCTTTCCTTTCCATCTCTGCCCCCCCACACCTCCTAGTGGCTGCAAAGGTAAAGAACCATCCTCCAGGCCCCTTCCCTGGGAAGGAGCATTGGAAATAGCCAATGTTTCCAGCACTCTTCACAAAGGTAGAGGGGACTTGAAACTTTCATAACAACCCAGAAGCCTAATATTTAAAAGTAAGAGAGAGCATACATGCTTAACGATTCTTTTGTACTTGCCTTTTGCTGGAATCATGGACGTTGGAGGTAGGGGCTTCTTGGCAACTTCTGGCACTTGGGAAAAAATAGAGTGAATGTTTATGCATTGTTCAGTGTTTACTAGCTTAGGGCATTATCATGGTCATTTGCATAATGACCTATTACTAATGCAGCACCCTGTACAGGAGCATTATAGAGCCCCCATCATTTCCAAACCAGGCTAGCACAAGTTGCTATGTCAGGTCAGGGTAACAAAGTACTCAGAGCCTGGTGCTTCATTCTGGTTTAGGCTGTTTTTTTTTTTTAATTTTTATTTTTAAATTTAAATTAGAACAAGGTTGCTTCACATATCAATTCCAGGTCCCTCTCCCTTTCCCTCCCCTCCTCCCACTCCCTTCCACCAAACCCTCCAATATCCCCTCATTTCCCCAGGGAGGGTGAGGCCCTCCATGGGGGTGCCCACAGTCTGTCATTTCATCCAGGGCAGGGCCTAGGCCCTCCCCCAAGAGTTCAGGGTGAGAGCACATCTCTCATTGTTGGATGGGAGTCTAAAGTTCATTTGTATACCCGGGATAAATACTGGTCTACTACCCAAGGCTCAATAGATTATCTAGGCCTCCTCACTGACACCCACGTTCAGGGGGTCTTGATCAGTCCCATGCTGGATTCCCAGCCATCAGTCTGGGATTCAAGAGTTAACCCTTGTGAGGTCAGCTGTTTCTGGGGGTTAAACCAGCCCAGTCTTAATGCCTTTGGTCACCAGTCCTCCCTCTCTGTCACTGGATTTCTTGAGTTCAGCTCAGTGCTTAGCCGTGGGAGTCTGCCTCTTCTTCCATCAGCCACTAAATGAAGTTTCTGTTTCCCAGACTCTCTGGCTTGGGATTGTAGGCTGGCACTCCCCAGATCTATGTCTAAAATCCATATATGAGAGAGTACATGCCATGTTTCTCTTTGTGACTGGGTTACCTCACTCAGGATGGTTTCTTGTAGTACCATCCATTTGCCTGCAAATTTCAGGATTCCATTGTTTTTTTTTTCTGCTTAATAGTACTCCATTGTGTAAATAGGCTGGTTTTAAAGAATACAAATGTAGAAGAAATAGTGAAGAAATGTGTGGTGTGTCCAGTGCTTAACATCCACACTTCTCCTTTATTCAGATATTGACTATCTGTGTGGAGGATGGGGCCTGCGTGTCTGTGTTTGGTGGTGGGTAGGAGGTTGCTGTACTTTTCCATCAAGAGGGTTAGAGCTACTTTTTTTTAATATTAGCCATCAAAATGTCTTCCATCAACCTTCCAGGATGTATGACATTTCTTCTAAGGATACAGTTTTCTTTCTTGAAGTGCTAAGGAACACAGTAGAGGATCCTGAGCTGGGCTGCTGCTGTATCATACGATACTAATCTCTGACTGCCTGCTGGGAGGTCATCAAGAACAGAGGAGCTAGAGGGGAAGGTCTCCTTCAAACCAGAAGTTGCAGATAGCAAGCATTCTCTGTGCCATTGGTTGCCAGAGGCAGGGCATGGACACAGGAAGAGAGGAGTAGAAGCGAATGAGAGAGATGCAGGTGGATTGACCATGTCCTGACTCTGACTCTTAAGTACTTATCCACAAGGAAAACCTGAAAACCTCTTTTTGGTTAACTTTTCATTTGATTTTTAAAGTTTAGATGAATACCTGGTGGTGGTGCCTCTTCCTTGGGCTTGGTGACAACTTTTTTGGTGTCTTTCTTCACAGCTTTTTTGGTAACTTAAAAAAAAAAGATACCAGGTATAAATAAAGGTTTTAGGGACATTTCAATTTTATTTTCAGATGCCGACGAGAACAAGATAAAATAAACTTTATTGTGAGATACTTGCTTAAGGAAAATCTTGTACTAGAAAGAAAAAAAAAAGATTTTGGAGGGAGGTAGATACGGTGTGGCTTTACCTGTCCTCTGATTGTATGACGATGAGGGATAGAGAAGATGTGCCTCTACCTGTGTTTCACTTGAGTGTGGAGACCAAATTTTTCAGGAGAACAGAAACAGAATAGTAGCATTTAAGTTGGACCCATGTTATACGTGTGGGTGTGGGGTGTGGCTGCTGCTTGACAGTGGTATAATCAGATCTTGGTTCCTAACCATATTCCCTAGGGCTGCTAGAATTTGTAAACACGGAACACACCCTTTGATTTTTAAAATCCTGTTAAGATTCTTAGGTTTTGCAATGAACATCAGCAGACACGTTGACATTTCCAGTTAAAGGAAAAATCAACTCTTAACAGAAATTATTGCTTCTGATCACAGAGACATCATGAATCTAATTTATAAGTTTTTGATTATTTCCTCTTTGTGTCACTGCCAGTAGATGATATATATTCAAGTACTTTAATATAAATAACAAACATGTTTCTCTTTTATTGAAAGGATATTTGTCACAAAATTGAATGAAAAATATTGAATATTTTTGAGACTTGCTGAAAAATAGCTCAAGCATTTAATATCAGTCGTAGTGGGCAGACATTAGGAGACTTACATGTCACACCCATGATGTTTTTATAGGGATAGTGACCATATTATGGGAAAACCTGACTTTGGCCAGTAGACTTTTTAATAGCTATACTGAAAGAATCAATTCTCCTAGCAACTTTGAATATGTAACTCTAGGAAGTCTCAGGAAACCTGTCATCTGGGTTGTGGTGTTTCTGGGTGCAAATAGTTCCTACCAACTTCTTAAGCATTTAGCATTTGAGATGGACAACTTCTTGGTATGTTTAAGGGTTCTAAAGTTTTGTTTGGCTTTTGAGACAGGATCTTACTATGCAGCCCCATCCGGCTTGTCTTGTGGGCCTTTTGCTTATGGTAATCATCCTGTCTCTGTCTACTGAGCTAGGATCACAGGGGCTACCAGTCTGCAGCCCCACTTAGACCTCTTTATTAGTTACCTCATTCCTTAGTTAACAATATCAATCATAAACACCCCCCCAACAAAAGACCCAATCAAGAATGTCAAGAATAGCCTCAACTCTATTTTTATGCAAATAATGACTCACAAAGAACAGTTAAAGAGAAAACAAACCACAATTTTCAGTTAGTTTTTCAACTAATATACTGTCTGACAAACTGGTTTTATTATAACCATATTAAGTGTTTAGCATAGTAGTCAGGGGCGTGTGAAATAAACTTAATTTTAATTAACATTTAATTTATTCCCTTGCAATATTTTAAAACTAAGCATAGTGTTTGAGTTAATCTGACAATTCAGAATTTAAACCTTGTAGTAGGAATAGTATTTCGAAGTCAGTTCAACTTCTTGACCACAAGAGGGAGCACAATCTATATGAAGTCATATTTTCACAGTCAGTCCAAGTTTGGTTTTACCACTTTAGTTAGTTGTCATGTAATACCTTCAATACGCTTTCCTGGTGGCTTCTTCTCTTCAGGTAATGGCAGAAGAAGAGGGATAGAAGGAGCAACTGCAGGAGGGATTTCTGGAAAAAAAATACATATCCACACCATGTTTTAAGAGACTTCTCATGCATTTCACTTATCAATTCAGGGGCTTAATTAGAACAAGCAACATCAATATCTATAATGGTAACTGTATGTTTGCTCTGGTTTCTATCTAAGGGGAGCATCTTACCTTCAGGTGGAACTGCTCTGATAGGCATGGTTGGTATTGGAACTCTGGAATCAGGAATATCTGGAAGTAACATAGTGATAAGCATTGGGGAACTGATAACACATGCTCATAGTTTGGGTAACCCCAACATCACCGTCAGAACAATAATTCAGGTTCTACTGTTCATGGCACAGTTCAGCGCTTAACTCTGTATTTACTCTATTTGTATGTTCTTACTAGCAACTTTTACTACCTCTATTTTCCAAATTCATAAAGTATAACATTGCACTTTGTTCAAGATTATTTTACTGAAAAGAGAAACAGTAACTTTGTGCATTTATATAGGGCTTCTGTATTCATAAAACTATACTAACACTGAACTTATGGTAAGCAATGATTAAAAAGAAGAAGAAAAAGAAAACTTACCAGGAGGCTTCATCTCAAGTTTTATTTCTGCAAAAGAAAAAGAGAGCGTTTTTGTATGTAGAACTGTGTGGGCAAGATGCTTGCCTACAGGGCTGTGGTGCATTCCTGTGACCTGCCCTCACCTTTAGTTGTTAAGTACAGCTCTGCTGTGCTTCTTGCTTCCCCTCTGGGCTCCAGTCGGGCAATTACTGAATAGACGCCTGGAGAGAATAATCGTTCGACATTAGGTTCCTAAAACACTTCTTTAGCTAAACACAATGTGCTTACTGAATTTTCTTTTTGTTTTAAAATTTTTCTTTTTGTTTTAAAAATTTTCTTTTTGTTTTAAAGAACATCACATAGAACTATAGAATGTAAGCACACTTAAAGGGTGAAAATATCAGAAACAGGTGAAGGTGAGGATTATGCTATATATTCACCAGGAAAGTGTCCGTGCAATTACCTTCGTCATCTGGGGTCACATTGTGGATGGTCATGTAATGGCAGCGGCCATCATTCCTAAAGTTGTATTTCTGGCTCTCAATCAGCTCCGTTGGTCCTTTGTACCAGGTCACTATGGCGTCATCAAAGGACACTTCACACTCAAAAGTAGCCGACTGATGCTCACTCACCACAATGTTCTGTATGCGCTTTGTAAACTGAATTGGTTCAGCTGTTCAAAACCAAAGGGATTCAAAGTTAGAGTGTATAGACAGGAATCTCAGCTACTGTGAGTTCTTTACTTAAAAGTTTTTGGGGGTTGAAATGGGGTTTCATCATGTTGGTTTGCTCTCTCCTGCCTTGGTCTCCTAAGTGCTGGAATTATAGGGTATACATGTATGCCAACAAAACCAGGGAAATAAGCTTATCTATCTATCTATCTATCTATCTATCTATCTATCTATCTATCTATCTATTTTTGTGGTACTACTGTTGAACCTGGGGCCTCCCAAAGAAGCACTAACTATACCAATCCAAGTACTTTAAATATTTTTTGTTTTGAGACAAAGTCTAGCTAAGATTCCCAGGCTGACCTCAAATGTGCCATCTTCCTGCCCCAGACTCCCAAGTATCTGGGATGACAGGTGTGTGTGACCATGCTTGGCTTCTAGATTTATTCACTCATAAAATAATAGAGAAACCCAGATGCAAGTGCAGAAAAATAGTGACACATTCTTGCATTAGTAATCAAACTGTTCTAAATCTTCAGGGCATTCCTACAGGATTGATAGTGGAAAGTGTAAAGAAGTCCCCAAGAGTCCTTAAAATATTCATATGAAGGAGATGCCGGAGGGAGATTTGGACCCAACGTTAAATTAAACTTCAAAACTGTTCACGAAATAAGAGAGTTTATATCAGAGAACAGATAAGCAATCCCGCATTCAGTTCCTCTGTGAAGCCTTTTCTTACCTCAAGAAAATCATTTTCTTTTGCTATTTAGGATCTAGAATTTCCTCTTTCATAGAGATTTCCCTAGGGATGACTTTAAATTCAACAGGAAATTTGCAATTCTAAATTTCAGAACCTGTTTTCTGGGCACAGATAGGTAAATACTGTCACCAGCTCCCTGGGGACATCATGGTGCTTGCAGCATGACTGGGAGTGGGCAGGCTTTCCCTGAAATGGATCTGGAAATCTGTTACCACACACATGTTATCATGTGCATCATGTAGAAAATGATATTCTGGTGAGCTTTGTCACTGGGGAATATATTTAAGCCATTTATGTATTTGGAAATAATTAGCACTTTCAACTTTATTGTGAAGCTATTCAAATTTTTAATTTTAAAATGAGGCACTAATATTCATTGTAAAATAATTCAGAAACCCGAAACGCCTCTGAAAATAAGATTATATAATTTTGTTTTAACAATGAAAATGGTAGCAAATAATGAGACACAGTACGAAATTTCCCGGGATAGTTCAAGGTTAGTGGCCTAAAACTTAACTCTTAAGTAATTAAGTCAGAAGATTTACTTCAGAGAGTCAGAAAGTAGAACTAGAATTCTTAAATGAAATTGATATTTTTTTATAAAACAGCCACGGCTTATCACATACGTTGTTAATTTTATGTATAAAATTTCATATGCATAAAGTCAAAGTAAGTTCCACAAAAGAGCAATTCCTAATCACAGTGCTTTAGATTTGTATCTACAGCTTTTTGCCTTTTCCAGTATTTTATTCTAGGATCCATAGTCATAGATATGAGAATTATAAAGTTTAGCTTTGAAGAAGAAAACAACCATTCAAAAAAACCAAATGTCAATCTAGATTAAAACCCGATTTTTATCTGAAAGAAATGCATGGTTGGATATTTTCCTTTCGAACAGTGTGGGTTTTGACACAGGGACAAGTGTGTGGGAGAAAGAGAACACGGACCCTTTGAGATTTCTTTGAGGGAGAGAGAGCAGGGGCCTGCACAACATTTTCTGGTGCTCAGTGCTCAGCCAGTGACTCTGCCCAGATGTGCACCCACCTTCAATCTTGAGCTCCGCTGAAGTTTCGAGGTCCTTGTGCTTGCAGGTATATTGACCCTGGTCCTCGGCACGGACGTCTGCAATGGTCAGCTTGTGGACTTTGTGCTCCACTTCTGTTTTCACTCTGCCTTGGGGCTTAAGGAGTCTGCCGTTCCTGAACCATTCGGATTTCACATTTGGCACAGAAAACTGACACGTCATGGTGCAAGTTTGGCCTTCCTTCAAGGTAACATCCTGGAGATGCCGCTCCCAAGCAGGCTCTGTTGTGATACAGGGACACACGTTGCTCAGCATCAGCACCAAATGCAGATGTGCTCAATGGCAATCTCACAAGACTTTTAAAATTGTTTCTAACTTACCAATCACAGTCAGCTTGGCACTGGCAATATGGGGACCGCAAACCAGTCTGTAATTGCCCTGATCTTTAAGCTGACAGTTTTTGACTCTGAGTGTATGCCGGTCACCATCAATTCTTATTTCATATTTGTCACTGGGCTCCAGTTTTTCAGTCCCTTTGTACCAGGAGAGCTTGATTTCTGGATAATTAATCTTAATGTCAATTTCAAAGATGGCATCATTATCTTTCAGAACTGTCTGGTTTTCAATATCCTTGATCAAGGTGACAGGCTAGAAGAATTAACATGTGTTAGTCAGCCTTCCCTTATAATTCCCAGTAATAATTCTGTATATTTTATTATTAGCACAGTTCATTTTACCTCTGTCTGTGTCAGCCTTTGCTGAATAAATGATACAAGTTCCTCAAATTCCTTTTCATCTCTTTCTGATTTCTCTAGTTCCTCAATTTCCTGAGGGGAAAAATAATACATTAGGAACAAAAACTTGAATTAGCAGGTACATGACTATTATTATATTCCTTCAACTTTTCAAAATTTTATGTGTATTGTTGGTTTTTAAAGATTAATTTTGTTTATGTGCATTGGCATTTTTAAAAGACTTATTTTTCTATTTGTATGTGTGTTTTGTTGGCATGCATGTATGTGCACCACATTTAAGTGTGGTTGTAAGCCAGAAGAGGGCACCAGATTCCCTGGAACCAGAGTTGGAGATAGCTATAAGCTGGCATGTGGGTTCTGGGTTCCCTGGAAGAGCAGCCAGTGTTATTAACCACTGAGCAATCTCTCCAGCCCTCTGACTTCCATTCTTGATAGTTGTTAGGTTATAGTAAGGTTTATAGATAGGTTATAGTAAATTGTTTCTCAGAAATGTTGTGTTCTGGGAATTCAAGGAATTCTGCTAATATGAAAGACGTTTGGTGTCTCGACAAAGATTGTTTCTGAGGATGCAGCGACAACAAGGGACACACCAGCCTGTGTGTCTCCTCCTCCTGGCTCTGCTTCAGCAGCTCAAAGGCTTGAAGGAGGCCCCGGAAGTCGGTGATTCCATACATGCGTGCATATTTCTCATACTCTTTAGGATCCACATTTTTGAGAAGTTCCATGATGTCAATTTCTTCTTCTTCCCCAGATCCTTTCTTTAGGACTGGAGTCCTAAAAAGAAAAACCCAAAAGGTAAGATCATTCACATATCTTCAACTTAGTAGTTTGAACTGTCTAACATGACTCAAGGATATCCAGTCTCAGTATTTCCCCTCACTATTCAACAGTTGACTGTTCTTTATTAAGAAATGCTAATTTTAACATGTTGACCAAAACAATTTTAAAAAAAGTCAGTTTAGTGATGAAACCGATTAAGACTGGCCCGTTGTTACATAGTATTGAAATCTGATCTATGAGCTGAAGGAAGGAAACAATGCAGAAACATGCCCATTAGCCTTGTAACCAGAAGCTCAAATAATGATAGTTATGTGGAATACCAACTGGAAACTTAATTTAAATATCACACACCACGAAAAAGAACTGCAGAAATGAAAGGTAAGTGATAATTCAATGATTATGGTGAAACACAAATTAGGTTGAAATAGTTGATTATGGGAATGTTTAAAATAATTGATCTAAGAAATTAGAGCATTAAAAAAACGTGTGAAAGAAAGCTTTTTCGGATTTGGACACATAGTATCTGTCAACTTCCTTTTGTTTAAGAGCTTTTTGGATGTGTCTCATTCTTTGTTTCTCAGCATCACTCAGCATCAAATCCACTGGTCACTCACTCCTGAGCCATGTCACGTTGTCTAGTACTGAGTCTTACAGTAGCTGGTCCACGCCTCCCGAGGACCCCTTGTGAGGCAGAGGCCCCCATCACGATTCTGAGCAGACTTACTTCTTCAGCATCGCACGCAGGTCACCTTCAATCTTCTCCTGCTTCTTCCTTTCATCCACCTGTAGGTTGACATTACTCTCAATTTCACCGTGTTTGTTAAAGGCAACGCATCGATATAACCCAGAATCGGTCTTCGTGGTATCACGGATCTCCAGCTTTGATTCGTCGCCTTTCTGGTGGATTAGAATGCGGCCTCCTTGGTTCAGTTGTCTCCACTTTCCTTTTGTCCATTTAACATTCGGGATTGGGTCACCTCCAACTTTTGCAATAAATGTGGCAGTGGTTTCTAAGGAATGGGTGAAAATGAATTTATTAAAAAATAATCTTGCCAAGTCGGTGCTTTTGAAATGAAATCAGTAGTGATTCATGGATGAGGCTGCACACTCACTTTCTACTACTCTGATACTCTGAGGCTCTGACACGAAGAAGAGCTTTCCGTCCACCGCTGCCTTCTTAGCGGCTGGGGCCGCAGTCGGTTTTTCTGAAACACACGTTTCCAAGCTTTGTTAGTACAAGAACTTGAAAATTGTGATAAGTACTCTGGTATGTTAAACAAACTTTAAGAGCTTGCGAGTGTCATAAATACTAAGCATTCCAAGATTCACTAGCTATGAGTTATAAGTGGCAAAGTAGTTTCATAGACCTTCATTCCAGTGAGAACTATAATAGGTTGAACTATAATGGGTTACTAGCATCCAACCTGGCATTTATAGACTTGACTTTATTGTATACATTTGCCCTGGGCTATGGCATCAAGCTATTTCTCATTGCATTAGTATGGCATCATTTTGGGAACTACACTGGATATATCCTTGTGAATACGCTGTAAGAGTTTCAAGAAATAGGTTGGTGGACTCTGGGTAACTTTAAATACTTTGCATTGACACCATTTCCATTTAATCACTGGATACTTACATTATAAGAGGGCTGCAGATTACAAGTGACAAGTAGCTGATGTGTGTAACTCATCTAATGCCATTCTCATAGAAGTTATCGCTAACTAACCACCATGGGTGGCTTCTTAATGCACGTGATACTTTCTTGGTATCTGTACCTTTGATGGTCACTTTGCACTTGGAAGTGTCACTTCCAGCCACATTGGAAGCCTTACACACGTAATCTCCCGAGTCTGCTTTCCCCGCCTCCTTGAGTTCCAGCACAGCTGTCCCACTAGCGAAGCTGAAGCTGCATCTGTCAGAAGGCTTTATCTCCCTGCCAGCTTTCAACCACTGGATTCGAATGGGCTCTGACCCCTGCACATGGCAGCTGAGCTGCACAAAATCTCCCTCGTTGGCTGCTACTGGAGTAAGATGCTGGTCAAACACAGGCGGCTTCTTAGGCTCTGTAATCGAAAAGGCATGTTCAAGAGGAGAACAGGAAACATACAGTGAAGGATACATTATGTGGCATTAAAAAAACTGAACACCGGGAAAAAGAGCTTCCCTACAACAGGTGACAGTGGACACTGTGGCGGATGGAATCCTAAGACAGTTTATTCCTCATGTGTAAACATTTGTTAGGCTAAAAAAAATAAAGATTTAGAAACAAACAGGAACAGCTGCCAAGCTGCCCACAAACCACCACAGCAGCTGTGTCCCGATTAAGCTCCACAAATACTGTTCTGGCACTGCCACCAACGTCTGTGCTGTGCAGCACAGTTTCGGTTTGTTTAAAACTACAGGCAGCAGCATTTTTTTGCCTAACTCTAAACCTAAAGGCTTATGAGGGAATTCTGCTAGTGTAGAGCAGCGGTGTTTGTTGACTCATGCAACAGAAAGCCACCATCAGAGTTATAAGATGTGCCCAAATCTTAACGAGAGTTTCACTGATGTTCATTTTTAGATTTTAAACAAAGCTAAAGTTACTCTAAGCCCAAAGAAACTAAGAGTGGAAGCTTAGTGTTTAACTGAAAACAAAGATGAGTTGCACGACAAAATGGACACATACAGTGTAATGATCTATCATTCTCTAGTGGTTTGATGATTCTGTGACCAATAGATAAAATGAGGCCACATTCGTGGTTACAACTTCTGGTATATACTACTTCAATAAACCTCTACAGATAGATGGCCTCAGAATTCCATAAAAGCATCATGAGAATAAACCACTTTACATTTTAGCACAGGTACTGAAACTAGATTCATTGGTACATTCCAAGGTAGCCAGTCAGCTTACCTGCAGCAACCATTCCACACTTTTCTAGAAAGTTGACGTATGCAATAACTATGCTGGTCTGTAAACTTATTATCTGGCGGAAGCCATTAGTTAGAAAATCAGATAAGAAAGACCTGAGATAAAGCAGACTTCTTCCTTTCTTAAAATAATAATATATTCCTAAAATAATATATAATATTCTATCCAAATATAGTTTTGAGCAAATTTTACCATTTTTTTCTGGTGTTACTATTTAACTTTAGACCAAATGATAAGAGTAATATATAGTAAGAATGATTCTTTTTTACAAACAAAAGGAAATGTTTCTGATTGTAGCTGGGATTAAGCAAAGTCAATGGAATAGTCTGCAACAGTTTAAAAAATGCTCAAATGCTTTTATACAAAATACCTGTCACTTGTGCTCACATGTCGAAGAAGGCTTTGAATTCTAGCTACTGGAATGAATTTGGGGACATCACATTTGAGTCCACTTATTAAGTGAAATCTACCTGGAGTCACATAATGAAATTGTGAATCACATGTTTTTACCAAACATACATGGAATGACGACAACCCATTAAATAATGTGCATTTTTGTTTGTGACTCAACACTGAGCCCAGATTTCAGAAGGTACACACATGGAAGTATGTCAAGAACAACGTAAGGGCCAGTCTTGTCTGTGAAGACAACTAACCTTTGATGACAATGGAAGACGTGCACAGGGCAGAGCCGGCATCATTTGTTGCCTTGCACGTATATAAGCCTGCATCAGCCATGCTTGCCTTCTTGACTTGAAGCAACAGTGCATTGTTCTTGAATATGATCTCACAGTTGGAAGTCGGATGGATCTCTACATTGTTTTTGTACCAAGCAACAGTTATAGGCTGGGAACCTGCCACACGCCCTTCCAGTTTGAATGAATTCCCTTCCGTCTCTTCCACTGTCTCAGACAGCTTTTTCGTGAAACTTGGCGGGATGAGGCGCTCTGTATGAAATTAAAAAGATAAATGAATATAGAGGTAAGTTATTTTTTTAAATTTAGGTTAGAAACAATCTTGTTTCACATGTCAATCCCAGCTCCCTCTCCACAAGACCCAGCAATTCCACTCTTAGGCATATACCCAAAAGATGCACATTCATACAAGGATGTCTGTTCCACTATGTTCACAGCAGCATTATTTGTAATAGCCAGAACCTGGAAGCAACCTAGATGCCCCTCAACTGAAGAGTGGATAGAGAAAATGTGGTAGATTTACACAATTGAGTACTATTCAGTGGAAAAAAACAATGGATTCTTGAAACTTGCAGGCAAATGGATTGCACTAAAAGAAACCATACTGAGTGAGGTAACCCAGACACAAATAGAGGTAAGTTATTGCCATGAAGTTTTCAAGGGAGGGAAGGGGGGGCTCTCTTTGGTTGAGTATCAGGGAAAACTAGTCAAATCCAGCACAGCAGCCCTTGCTCCTGGGTGTCTGTGTTCCCATGGCTAGTTCTCAGCTGTTCTCCAACAGGATGGCTGATGGGAAAGATTCACAGATATTACAGGACCAGGCATTTTTGAGAAAAAAAGATGCAGTCTTAGGGTAGAGGAGGACATATCAACTTTCATGAAATATGGAGTAAGTGGCATCATTTTTTCTTTATGCAAACCTATCCCCTCTTAAACATGTTCACATGGTTTTCAGCTGCTTCCCCAGAGTCTCTCTATCATAACAGACCCAGTACTGTTAAAACAGGTTGTTGCATCCTATGCAAAGTCCCATCTACCTTTTATGTTAAGTTGGGCTGTGCAGGAGTCTTTTCCAACTTCATTCACAGCATAGCAGGTGTACTGTCCAGAGTCACCCTTGTCCACCTTAACGATGGTCAGGTGTGCACTGTTTTCCAGATAACTGATCTGGTAGTTCCCGCCACTTCGTATCTCTCTGTTGTCCTTGGCCCAGCTGACCTTGATGGGCTGCGTCCCTGTGACATGGCACTCCAAGTCAGCACTTTCTCCTACCACAGCATCCACAGGGGCCAGAGGAATATCGAAGAAGGGTGGATTCTTCCCCTCTAAGGAGAGATTACAAGAAGGTTCCATTTCAGATTCCAGACTTGGGCCATGCCCATTGAAGAAACAGCAATGTTTCCTTTCAAATTTTCTATGCGATTACAAGTATTTCAATTACAGAAACGTGTGTGAAGAACCCACTAACCTGTAAGAATCAGTTTGGCGCCAGAGGAAGCAGAGCCTACGGGATTGGTAGCAGTGCAGGAGTACTGGCCTGCAAGACTCCTGTCTGTCTTAAAGATGTTCAGAGTGGCGATGTTGTCTAAAAACGATGTTTGCACATTTGAACTGTCTTTCAGTGGCCTGCCATCTTTGTACCAAGACACAGAGATGGGCTCTGATCCATTGATGGCACACTCAAAAACCACTGGCAATCCCACGGTTTCTTGTACGTCTCTCAGTTGTCGAGAGAATGATGGTGGAAGTTTTTGCTCTGTAAGAACAGGATTAAGGCAATGAACACAGCTCTACATTTTACATTGAGTTATAGACATCCTGTGAATGTACATAAATCTCTCTAAAGAACTGATGGAGTGTTAACAGCTCTTGAATTAATTTGGAGATGGGAAAGAGCATGTGAGTTTTTGGAGAAGGTTGTGCAGTAAGAGGCATAAAACAAAACAAAAAAGAGCAAAACCTGTAAGCCAACAAGATGCTCGTCAGCTGGAGGCCTATCTCTGGTCACCCAGCAGAACCTCCTGATTATTAAAAAGCCTTCTAACAATCTGAATTAGACAGGCATTAGGTGAATTTAAAAATATAAGTCACTTATATTCCTTTAAAATTTATAGAGGCAAATGGTAGCATGATCTTTCCAACTGAACATGTTGCCATGCCCCTATAAACAAAGGAAGTAGAAAAAGTGTATCCAGGTGTGGCAGCATACACCCATAATCTCAGCACTTGGGAGGCAAAGTTTATGATCCATGAGTTCAAGATCAACCTGTCCAACTTGGTCTACCTAGTGAGTTTCATCTAATAGAGATATATAGCAAGATCCTCAGGAAAAAAAAAACTAAAATGATCACCCAGGAAAGAGGGTAAGTTGCTAATTCTAACTGGAATTACTTAAGCCCCAAAGTGGCATTTTGATTTCCTCCTAAAGGCCTTCATTGGGTTTTGTAAATGTTTTAAGTAAAGCACATATCCCCTTGCTTTGAAAACACGCTCACCTTGAACGGTCAGGAAAGTAGAAGAAGATACTTCTCCCACACTGTTCTCAGCCCTGCAGATATATTCTCCACTGTCATTGCTATCAACCTGGGTGAAAACCAGTGTAGCAACATTGTTCTTAAAATGCATTTTGCAAGTGGCACTGGGCCTCAGTTTTGTATCTCCTTTGTACCAGGAGACTCCAATTTCAGGAGTCCCAGCAAGCTGGCATTGTAATGATGCAGAGTCGCCAACTGTCACTGTCACAGGATCCAACTGCTTGACAAAATATGGTGGTTCTGCAGCAAAAGAGATAAACAGCCATGAAGGACATCAGGACCACTGACTGGGCGCGAGGCTATGAGTGTGCAATCATAACAAACCTAGTATGAGGATCTGGGCTGAGCAGGAATCCTTGCCGGAAGCGTTTTCAATGTAGCAGTTGTACTGCCCGGCATCCTCCACAGTGCTGCTCAGGATTTCTAGGATTGCTGACTTCTCGGTTGTGGTGATACTACACCGTTGGGAAGGACTGACATTTATGCCATTTTTCTTCCATGTAACAGAGATGGGAGGAGTTCCAGAGAATGTCCCTTCTAGGATCAAGGGCTTGCCTTTCTCTATGCTGTAATCATTGAGTCTCTTCACAAATATGGCCGGAGCTGGTGTGAACACAGTGATAAAAAACATTAAACACACACACACACACACACACACCCACACACACAGGCACAGCAATCTGACGACTTTGTGCCATTTAATTGTATAAACAGAATAGCAAACAAACCTTTCACAAAGAGATGTGCTGTACAGGAAGCTTTGCCAGCTTCGTTGATAACTACGCACGTGTATTCTCCGCTTTGGGACGTGTCCACGTCAAACAACTCCAGTTCAGCCACTGAGTCCTGCAGAGACACATTGCACCTGGCCCCAGGCACAAGCTCACTGCTACCTTTGAACCAGCTGACACTCAAAGGAGGCGTTCCTTTTACAATGCATGTGAAAGTGACATTGCTGCCAGTTAAGACATCCATAGGGTCAGGTTTCTGAACAAAGGATGGCGGTTCTAAATCAAAAAAAGCACAAATTGGGAAATTTTCAGTTATTGTGAACTTTGGTGGCTCGGTCCTTTGTGCAATGTGGTCGTATATCACTGTGTTTTGAACTGACCTCTCACAGTCAGAGGGGCACCGCATTCATCAGAGCCTGCCACATTTGTAGCTATACATGTGTAGTCACCAGCATCAGATTCTTCCAGCATGTTCACAGTGAGGGCACATGTGTTATCTGTCAGTGTGGTCTGGTATTTCCGGCCACTGCTGATCTCATTCCCATCATGGAACCACAAGACAGAGATCGGGGGTGACCCATAGACTTTGCACTCCATCACAATGGAGGAACCGGACAGACCGTTTGTCTCTTTCAGTTTTCTTGTGAACGAAGGAGGGATAATTCGATCTGAAAATGATGAAAGCAAACAAAGGAAGGGGCATCGGTAATAAAGTAACTCAAAGAGAGAGAGATTCTTTTGGTGGAATATCACCAGATCTGCCTGGCTCTTTCGAAAGATCCTGTAAGTATTGCCCACGAGATCGCACAATGTAAAGTCTGGAGAATAAGTACGTGTGAGTTGACTTCCTAAGGGCTCTTCCCAAAGAAAGGGGTGCAATTTTGAGTATGGTTTCCTTCTATCTGTGTATGTGTCTGCTGCTTCTAACCCTGCAACATTCAAGGATGTAAGACTCAGGTTACCCTGTGAAGGATGAAGCCTCTCTCCTGCTTACAACAACTGGGTCCCCACTGTCAGGAAGATAATGAACAGGCCAACCAACCTGAAACTTGAATTGAGACGGTGCAACTGTCTTTGCCCACAGGATTTTGCACCTCAAAACTGTACACTCCACTGTCACCAGGTGCCACGTTGATGATTTTAAGGCCTGAGACTTTGTTGAAGAAGCTTATTTTGTATTTGCTGTCACTTGTGAGCTCCTTTCCGTCCTTAAACCACTTGGTACTGAGTTCGGGTGTTCCAGACACCATACACTCCAAGGTACAGGTATCTCCTGCAGTGACCTTAACAGGTTCTGGCTTTTCCACAATTGCTGCAGGCTCTGAAATAGATGGACATCACATAAATTAAAGTAACATAGAAGAAAAACACAACTAAAGATACCAGGCATGCATGCATGCCCTGTATTTATGAGGACACCCTGTTTACTCACCGAGAACTGACAGTGTGGCGTAGCATTCCTGCATCCCCGCATCGTTTTTGATCTGGCAGGTGTATTTGCCAGCATTGGCTGGTTCTGCACTTGAAAACTGTAAGGTTGCAATGTTCTCCGAGTAAGAGACCCATACGTTGTCACTCTCTCTAACAATTTCCCCTTTGTCTTTGAACCAGGCCACTGAGATTGGCTCAGCGCCCTCGACTGTTGTCTGCAGCTGGACTTCTTTACCAATGATGGTAGAAATGTCACTGAGCTTCTTCACAAATCGCGGTGGTGCTGAGGAGAGCAAACGGGAAGACAGCGCTTCAACATGTATGGGACTGATAGTATTTTTCTCATATGGATAATGTGTAATCACCTCCCCCGCCCCATGATAATGTAACGTTTCATTTTGTAAATAAGAAGCATTGAAACTGAGAAGACCTTACAACAGTGGTTCTCAAACTTCCAAATGCTTTGTCCCTTTAATACACTTCCTTATGTTGTTCTGACCCCAATCACAACCTTATTTTTGTTGCTACTTCATAACTGTAATTTTTCTACTGTTATGAATCAGAATGTAAATATTTGTGTTTGCTGATGGTGTTATGTGACCCCTCTGAAAGGGTCCTTTGACCCCCCAAAGGGGTTATGACCCAAAGGTTAAGAACAACTGCCTTAGAGTCTGTATCAAGTCAGTATCAAAATAGGGGTCCGAATAGTGTCTTATCCAGACTCCTAAAGTCCAAGGAAGACCCACTGCTAAGTTGGGGGATTTTGGTATGAGTTAGAAAAAGGAAGTAGACAGAACATGGAAGGATTTAGATGGAATAGATTGCTATGGATAAAATCAAACACCAAGGTGGCTACATCATTAAAACTAGAAGGAAAACGGTAAGCAGGAGAGAATAGAATGACTCTTACCTTTCAGAGTGACACAGCCAATGCAAGTGTCGCTCCCGACGTCATTTGTGGCTTTGCAGTGGTACTCCCCAATGTCTGTCGTGTCTACGTTCAGGATGTGGATGCTCGTGAGCAGGTTCTCAGACATGATCTTGTACTTCTTCCCACTCCGGAGCTCTCTCTTGTCTTTGTACCAAGAGACTTGAAAGGGAGGCGTTCCCTGAAGCTCACACTCCAGGTGAACATCGGCTCCTTTAAGCGTCTCAACAGGAAAAGGCTTTTTGAGGAACACAGGTGGTTCTGGAATTGGGAGGGGAAAAGGAAAGCCCATTAGGATAGATTACATATTTAGACAAGGGTAAGAATTAGCTTTTTACTCCACTGGAGAAAAGGAGAAAACATCTCTCCCATTTTTTTTAAAATATTGGATTCTTAAACAGTTTTAAAACATTGTGGGAGAGGAGACCCAAACTGAGCATGCAGTGAACAAGGAGAGGAGATGATGTGCAGGGTGGAGGCGGAGCAAAGCCTGACCTTTGACCTTCAGGGAGGTGCTGCTGCTGGCACTCCCTGCTGCATTGCGGGCTTCACAGGTGTAGTCCCCGCTGTCTTCCACACCGAGACTGTACATCTCCATCACGGCCACTGAGTCCTCGAATGACATTTTGAACTTACTGCTTTCTTGAATTTCAACCTCATCCTTATACCACAAAACCTTGATTTCTGGAGACCCGCCTATTTTGCATTCGTATCTTGTGTGCTCATCCTGCTTCACGATCCGTGATGGGTCCAGCTTCTTAATGAACCTGGGTGGTTCTAGGGGACCGAGAAGAAAGCACAAGGCAAGAGACAGAACAGATAGATGTATTACAGATGAGGTGAAAAGAGAAATCTCAGAGTGCATTTCACCTACAGGAGACAGATCCATTTAATGCTGTTTAGAGAAGGGAAGTTAAGTGATACCTAAGTAGAAAATTACTAAGTAAGTTTATGTTTTGTGAACACCCAGCACCAAACTGTGGCTAGAGAAAGAAGGAGAAGGCCCTGATAGCTCTCTATTATACAACCTGCTTCCCAGAAGCTGAATCATTTTCTATGGCTGAGCTCACAGGTAACATCACAGAAGCCCTCAGAGGTTTATGAACTGCTACTTCAAGAAGCTTAAAAATACTAAAACTTATTAGAAGTCTATTGAGGTAAACCTATAATTTTAGATAATCATTTGAAAAACACACCATAATTCTTGCATAACATTGAGTGTTGTGGTATTTACATCCTAGGAGACAGGCATATATAAGGGTATCTTAACGATCTGGAGCCCTGCTTGACTTAAGCCCTGCTTTTCAATCCAAGATTCTACCTGTGTCAAACTGTAGGCTCTTCCCTCCCCAAAGAAATTCATGGTTACTTTGGTCTATACCTCCCTATTAACTCTTAATAAACCTCCCTTTTGTGGTCAAATACACCCTGATACATGTCCTGGAACTAGAGGCATTGGGTCTGTTCACCTTTCATAGATTTTGGGTGCATGTGTTCTAAAACAAACTGTGTCCTCAAAATGGACTTCTGGGAAAATTCCTTATTTATCATTTAAGGCTTGTGCATGATTGAGAATGTATATGATTATAATCAGATGCATCTTGCGAAAGGACCCGCACAATGAATTGGGTATACACACAACCCATGCCTGTCAATCACAACAAACGTCTCCACATCCAAGACCTCCACATCCAAGACCTAGCAACCAGCTCTTCTCCCAGTCACCAGGCAGTTCCTGGGTAAATCCCATTCTCTGCTGTTACCTTGCAGAGTATCAAGCATGAACTTTCATATGACTCTTGAACATAATTCACTGCTCCTTTGCTAGTTGTGTGTGCTTCTTCAGTTCTTTGAATAAGATGCTAAGAACCTGGAAACCCTTGGTCCAGGTGGCAAGCCTAGGTAACACATAGCCCCCTGACTTCTTTTTTTTAAAGTAAAATAAAAATATTTTATAGTAAACATCCAGGCTAATAATATTTCCAGAGTGAATTACAATATGCAGGCAAAAATACTCAGAAGAATAACAATTTAAGTTCTTAAGTTACACATTAAGTACAGGGCAAGAAAACACAAGCAGAGTCTTTAGCAAGTGATAATTTTGAATTCAATAATAGACTTGAATAGGCTAAACACTCAGAATTTTAAAATATGGAGATGAAATTACACTGGAAAAGTCTGAAATTAAATGAGCTCTTAAAGCCATTTCATATTACTTGAAACAGCAGCTATGAAGGAAGAGACAATTATAATATCCATCTCTTGGCTCACATAGGATAATTAACCAATAGAAATTAAGCCTGGATAGAAGAAAGGATACTCAAATAGCATTCAGCATGGGCCCTGACTTCTTTTATTATTAAGAAGAGCTGGTGGAAAAACAGAAGTTAACCTCACAGTTGACCTGATTCTTCTGGAAGGAGTTGATAGTTTGGGGTGGTGCTGTGTTTTAGAGGTTAATGAATTCATTAATTTACTAAGCACTATGAAAATAGGTCATTTGAATTATTGGAATTTTTTAACACTGTGATAACATTTTTCAAACTAGGCTTTTCTTACAATTCTAGGGAACATGTTTGTTCATTTTCTCCTTAATCTCTATTAGCAGAATTTGAAAAAAAATTTTTCCAGTTAATATTTTTCTAGCTTTCTATTTCAAAAACAAATTCAAGGTATTTTCCCATTTAGAAGCTCTTGAATTCATTTGTGACCTCTCTGTTCCTCTCCACCTCCCTCTGTTTCTTCTTTCTTTTCTTCCTTCTCTCCATCTCTTTCTGTCTTAAGATGTTAGGGATCTAATGAAACATGGCCTTACACATACTGGGCAAGCACTATACTGTCAAGCTGTATTTCTAGCCTCTTTTGATCATTTCTTATTACTAGACTTAGGTTCTATACACAATCCTCAGGCATATTACCCACCTACATTTTAAGACACTGAAATATGAAAGATTTTGACGCTTCACACTAAGGAGTACCTTGCACGCCGAGCTGAGCAGAACAAGAATCCTTTCCAGCAACATTGCTTGCGTAACAGGTATACTGCCCAGCATCACCCTTGGTTACTTTGAGCACAGTCAGAGTGGCAGTGTTTTCTACCAGAGTCATCTTGTAGTTGCCTCCAGGGCGAATCTCACGGTTGTCTTTGGCCCAGGTGATTTTGATTGGTGCTGTTCCAGTGACATGACATTTAAAAGAGCCACTTTCCCCAAGAGCAAGGTCTACTGACACTGGCTTTAAATCAAAGAAGGGAGGTACTTCATGTTCTGGAGAGAAGGAAGACCAACATGGTGATATCAGTGTCCATGCTCTAAGACAAGGAATAGAAACCAAATGGCCCCAATGCTTTCCCAAGGTGGTGAAGCTGTTTTGTCATGAAGAGGACAGTATGATGAGTTATTCAGCTCACCTGAGAGAATGAGCTTGGCACTGGATGAAGCAGTCCCAAGAGGATTAGAAGCGGAACAATTATACTGACCGACATGGCTCTGGTCAGTCTGCAAAATCTGCAGAGTGGCGACATGATGCACAAAAGACATCTGCAAATTAGCATCATCTTTTAAAAGCACGCCATCCTTGTACCAAGACACCTGAAGGGGTTCCGAGCCATTGATGCGGCATTCGAATGCAACCGGGAAGCCAAGAGTCTCGTGGACGTCTTTCAGTTTTCTTGCAAAGGAAGGTGGAAGTTTACGCTCTAAGAAAGAAGTCACAGACAATCCTTATTTCAAAGAGAGAAAACATCTATAGCCTAGTTCTATCCATGAAAAGTTCTTATTAAAATGAATTTGTCAACACACAGCAAGACTCGTCAAGCAAAACCATCATCACCTTTGATAACGAGCACAGCAGAAGAAGCAACTGCCCCCACACTGTTTTCTGCCTTGCATGTGTATTCTCCCACATCACTGTGGTCCACCTTATTGATGACTAATGAGGCAACATTGTTTTTGAATTGCATCTTATATGCAGGAGCCGATCGTAGCTTCGTATGCTCTTTATACCAAGAAATTCTGATTTCAGGGGTTCCATCCACTTTACACTGTAAAGTCGTGGGCTCTCCGATAGCTGCTTCCACATGTTCCAGGGGTTCAATGAAGTAAGGTGGTTCTAAGATACAAAGGATGGCAATCAATCAGTTAACCCCAACTAGCAGACAATGTTTCATAGGAAGAGACAATGGTAGGAGGAGCTAGCTGTCAACACACCTAAGACAGACACAAGAGCTTCACAGATATCTTGCCCGGCTTCATTTTCTATCAGGCAAGCATACTGAGCATAGTCCTCTATTGTGCTTTCAAGAATTTCCAGGATGCTAGACTTTTCTGTTGTGGTGATGCTGCAGTTGGGAGATTGTGACAGAGGATATTCATTCTTCATCCAGCTCAGAGAGATGGGAGGGGTGCCGGTGTAGGTCACCTCCAGAATGATGGGGTTGCCTGTCTCCACACTGGTATCAACCAATCTTTTAACAAAGGTGGCTGGTTCTATAAGGAGAAAGTATGAGGGTAAGCATATGCCTTCAGATGATGCAGCAGAAGGATTTTAGAAAGAAATGGGCACTAGATAAAAGAGCACACCTTTCACAAAGAGATGCATGGAACAGGAAGCACTACCAGCATCATTGGTCACAAGGCAAGAATAATCTCCGCTCTGCAGTGGGTCCACCTCAAGCAGCTCCAGCTCGGTGACGAAGTCTTCCAAAGAAATGGTGCATGCCTCTCCTGACACCAGCTCCCTGCTGCCCTTAAACCACTTGACCTTGAAGGGAGGGGTGCCTCTAATGACACTAGTGAATGCCAGGCTCATTCCGGGCAACACTTCCACAGAATCAGGAGTTTGTTCAAAAGATGGTGGTTCTAAATAGCCCGGATAGAAGGGAGACAAAGAGAAAAGAGGTGTTTGTTACTTAAAGGAAAGGAAACTAAGATGGGGAAAGGAACACAAAAGGCAGTTCAGGCTGGACAGTGGGGAGAGCAGTGGGGTATCCTTGTACACTGACCTTGGACAGTCAGAACTGCAGAACTTTCGTCCTGGCCAGCTACATTGGCCGCTACACACGTGTATGTGCCAGTGTCAGAGGGCTCCAGTAAGTTCAGAGTCAAAGTACAGACATTATCTGAAAAGCTGGACTGACACTTGGGACTACTAACAATCTCGTTTCCATCCAGAAACCAGCCAACTGAAATTGGGGCTGAGCCTGACACTCGGCACTCCAAAACAGCAGAGCTCCCCAGGGTGGCATTTGTGTCCTTCAGCTTCCGGATGAAGGAAGGTGGAACCACGCGATCTATAGAGAAGAATAGTTTCCATTTAGGAAGTTTTCTTCTACTCTTGCCCCTACTGGAGGAGCTGTCTCCATCAAAGCCTCATCGTACTCACCTGAGACGTGGACAGACACAGTGCAGCTGCTTTTGCCAACACTGTTCTTCACTTCAAAGCTATACAAGCCCTTGTCATTCATCTCTGCAGAGGGGATCTTAAGGGAAGCCAGGTTTCTCGCAAATGTAATGTGATATCTGCTGCCTGCAGACAGTTCTCTACCATCTTTGAACCACTTGGCTGAAAGTTCTGGAGTCCCAGCTACTACACACTCCAATGTGAAGGGATTTCCAGTGGTGACAGTCAGGGGTTCTGGTTTCTCTACAATTCTGGCTGGTTCTAGAAGAAGAAGTATATTGCATTGAGAACAAATCCACCTTATAGTCAGTAGATAGTTGGATAAGAGTCACATCTTCAAGAAATGACTATAGGTCAATTAACTTCCCCTGTTCTCAGAGATCTACTTTGCTACTAACCTAGTACAGTCAAGACCGCTGAACACTCCCTCATTCCGGCATCATTTTTGATTTGGCACACATATTTTCCAGAATGTGATGCTTCTGGGCTTGCCAGTTGGAGAGTTGCAATGTTATCAATGAAGGAAATCCTAATGTTTTCACTCTCTCTGATGACTTCACCTTTATCTTTCAGCCAGACAACAGAAATGGGCTGGAAACCTTCTACCACAGCATGTAATTCCACAGGATCCCCAATGAGAGTGGACGTGTCACTGAGCTTTTTCACAAACCGTGGTGGTTCTGATGAAAGAAATTCATGGTTAAATGAAAAAAAAAACAAGAGTCACAGTCATATTAGCTATTAGTTGAGCAGGAACGGATCAAAGGAATTAGCACATTTATTTTTTGTGTTTGTGTCTATGTATACAAACCTTTGAATTTGACAGCGCAAGCACATGTGTCACTTCCCACCTCATTAGTGGCTTTGCAGTGATATTCCCCTATGTCAGAGGCTTCAAGGTTAAAGATATGAAGACTCGTGTCAAAGTTTTTGGAGGTGATTTTAAACTTCTTGCTGCTTCGAACTTGCTTTCGGTCTTTAACCCATACCACTTCAAAGGGGGGTGTTCCCGAAATTTCACATTGGAGGATCACATCAGAACCTTTCAGGGCTCCAACTGGAGGAGGCTTCTGGGTAAAAACAGGAGGTGCTACCAGAAGAAAAGAGGATGAACAATGAGATCAAGTGCTTACCAAAGAGGACAAATGGTATTAGCATCTACACACCTAGTTTCTAGAATCTAGAGATCTTAGTTATGAATAGAAGATCATTGAGAGTGACTGCTGTGAATAATGACAACACACACTGACACAGAACAATTTATAAACTTTTAAGAGTTGGAAGATTTAAATTTTTGAACCTTATAAGTTGTCAATAAGTCTGTAACACCAAGTTGAATGGGGACTGGCTTCATAAATTCCTGAGGAATGCTGGGTTTTATCTCATCACCAGAAATCCTCAAGCTAAGTCCAGTCTGAGCTCATTCCTGGATATTTGGACAGCCTGAGACATTGAGGCCATAAGCAGCATACTAAAGAGAAGGAAGGGAGCAGAAGAGGGATCTAACCTTTAACTTTCAGGGCCGTGCTGCAGCTGGCATCACCAACACCATTGTGAGCTTCACAGATGTAGTCGCCACTGTCCTCAGCACTGGCTTCATTGATGGTAAGCAGTGCCACAGAATTAACGAAGGACATGTTGTATTTCCAGCTTTCATGAAGTTCGCTGTCATTCCGGAACCACACAACTTTGATTTCTGGGGAGCCGCTTATCTTACACTCCAGTTGGATGGATTCTCCCTGCTTCGCAACTTTTGAAGCATCTAATTTCTTAACAAACTTGGGAGGTTCTATTAAACCAAAGGAAACAGCCAGTAAGAGATAATCATGTGTTAAAAGTTTATCCTTGCAGTTGAGAATCCCCAAAGCTCACATGTTAACAGACTTATTATTATGAATGAACTTTCTAATGATTTCATGGTAAAGTAAGTTATCTTCTTTCCAATTAGGTGATTTAAAATATTTATCAGAGAATTTGGATGTGATGACATAATGCAGTTTAGATAGATAAGATAAAGCATACTAGCTGGTATAATTGCACATATATTTGATCAAAATGCTGTAATGATAAACCAGATGTTATATAACAAGAAATGATGAAAAGGGAAAGTTAAGAGTTGAAACTACATTAAACGAAGTTCAATGAAAGAATACTTCCTTGCTACAAGCAATTGATGGACTGCAGAAGGAGGAAGAGTCAGTTTTACACAGCTATGAGCTCTCTGATTTGTTATCCAATCCATGTAGCAATAATAATTAAAGAGAATAATAGAGATAATGCATGAAAGTAGGAGGAGGGCTTGGAGGTAGAGAAGGGAGAGCAGTGGGAGGGGAGCAGGGTATGGAAGAGGTGATTAAAAGATCAAAGTATATTATAGACATGTATGAAATGTCATAATGAAACCCATTACTTTGTACAATCAGTAAATGCTAATAAAAAGAACAAGGGAAAAAGGAAAAAAGAAAGATTGCTTCTTAAATAATATAAAGAGAAGGCAAATCTTTGGTTATTGCTCTTCTAACATGCAGGCATAAATTCAAATGTAATTGTTAGTTTAACTCAAACATTTAAAGACTCAAGACAGCTGAAAATGGTGTCTCACACCTGTAATCCTAGCTCCAAGGGAGCTGAGACAGGAAGATTTCTACAAGTTCCAAGCCAGCATAAACTATAATGTAAGGTTTGCAAAAAGAAAAACAAACCAGGCAAAACTCGATGTTCTTCTCACTTTTGACACGACTGAAGGATTTAACACAGGGCTTCACATAGGCAACAGAAGTGCTCTTACACTGAGTTATGGAACCAGCCAGAAAAAAATTTAGACACATAGAAGACAACAACACAAGGACATTAAAGAACAAATCTTGGCAAATACTACGCAATGATACCTTTTACACTGAGTTGAGCAGAGCACATGTCTTTGCCAACATCGTTGGTTGCTTGACAAGTGTATTGACCAGAGTCTCCTTTGCCCACTTTAAGAATCCGCAGATGGGGAGTGTTGCCCACACATGTGATAGTATAGTTCCCTCCAGGTCGGATTTCCTTGTTATCTTTTGACCAAGTGATTCGCATCGGTTGAGCACCAGTAACATGACACTCAAAATCTGCACTTTCACCAGCAATAACATCTATTGATACTGGCTTGATGTCAAAGAAGGGGGATTTCTTAGGTTCTGGAAGATGAGAAGAAAGGCAATGTATATTACTCCCTTCTATGGCTGTCAGTTATTGTTGTCTTCACAATTAAATAAGAAATCAGGGCTTATAAAGAGAAAAATGGAAATGGGAACAAACCTCTTGCTGTCAGTCTAGCAGTAGATGAGGCTGTGCCAAGTGGATTGGAGGCTGAGCAAGAATACTGGCCAGAGTGACTCAAGTCAGTCTGCAAAATTTTTAATGTTGCCACATTATCCACAAATGACATCTGTAGATTTTCATCATCTCTTAAAAGCACTCCATCTCTGTACCAGCACACTTGGATGGGTGCAGAGCCATTCAGTCGACAAGTGAGAGTAACTGGTAACCCAACAGTTTGCTCAATGTCCTTTAATTGTCTTGCAAAAGAAGGTGGGAGTTGGCGCTCTGTAGGAAGACAAGTTATACTTGAGGCATTCATGGATAAAATGAGAAAATTCTCATAAAAGTAAAGGAGTGAATGAGGGAAGAGGAAATGCCTGAATGTCTCAAAATAGGAGCATCACCTTGAATTCTGAAGACAGTCTTAGATGCAGCCGTCCCTATGCTGTTTTCCGCTATGCACGTGTACTCTCCACTGTCATTGATGCTCACTTTATTAAAGACGAGTGTGGCCACATTATTCGTAAAGTAGGTCCTGTATTCTGGAGTTGACCTTAACTTGGTGTCTCCTTTGAACCAAGACACTGTAATTTCTGGTGTCCCAGCTACTTGGCATTGCAAGGAAACTGAGTCTCCGACTGATGCTTCCAGAGGTTCTAGTTCCGTTACAAAATAAGGTGGTTCTAAAGAAGAAAGGTTCACAATCAGCAAATGGGACTACAGAAGTGCAAAGGCCCCACCGTGCATACTTGCTAAACTCAAGATTTTTAGAAGAGTAAGATAACACACCTAAGGTAGAGACCATAGCTTCGCAAGCATCTCTTCCTGCCTCATTCTCAATCTCACAGGAGTAGTGCCCTGCATCTCCCTTTGTGCTGCTCAGAATTTCCAGGATGCAAGTTTTCTCTGTGGTGACAATGTTGCATCTTTCAGATGGAGTTATGCTGATACCATCTTTTTTCCAGGTGACAGAAATCGGAAGTGTTCCAGTATAGGTGCCCTCCAGAATTACAGACTTTCCAGGTTCTACAGAATGATCACTTAGTTTCTTTACAAATGTGGCCGGTTCTGGTAAGTGACAAAGTGTTGCAGTTAGACACACCATAAAGCCACAAAAATGCCAGTAATCAATAGAAGGAGATTGAGTGTGTTTGGCAAACCTTTCACAAAGAGACGTGTAGTGCAGGATGTCCGGCCGGCATTGTTAGAAACCACACAGGTGTATTCCCCACTCTGAGATACGTCAATATTAAATAATTCCAATTCTGCCACAGTGTCTTCAAAATAGATGTTGCACCTGTCCCCTTTTACCAGTTCTCTGGCACCCTTAAACCAGCCGACCTTGAATGGAGGGCTTCCTCTGATAACACTGGTGAAAGTTACGTTTTTGCCTGGAAGGACTTCCAGAGGCTCTGGTTCTTTCACAAATGAGGGTGGCTCTACATGGACACAGAAGACAATGGAAGGGTCCAGTAAGCTTTGGGCCTACTTTTAATTTTGAATAAACAAACAAGAGCACTTTAGATGTGTGTCAATCTGGACATATGTCCAGAGAGGAGTTTTTAATACATGCCATACTTGACTACGTATCACTAACCTTGTACAGTCAACACTGCACGACATTCATCAGACCCAGCAACATTAGCAGCCACGCATGTGTAACTGCCCATATCCGATGAGTCCAGGGAATTCAACTGCAATGTGCAGACGTTATCTGAAAATGTTGCTTGGTACTTTGCTCCACTGACAATCTTAGTCTTCTCATGAAACCAGGCAATGGAGATAGGGGACGATCCAGCTACTTTACATTCTAAGATGCAAGAAGTGCCCAGGACCCCACCAGTATCCTTCAGTCTTCGAGTGAAAGAGGGAGGAACCATTCGGTCTACATGAAGAAAGACAAATGACTTATGATGATTTGAAAGAACAGAAGAGACATGAGAGAAGGGAAGCTCATAAAAGAGATTTGCATATGCAGCCGATGAAAATGCCCGAACTAACCTGACACATCAACCACAGCGGTGCAACTGCTCTTCCCAACGTTGTTCTGAACCTGGAACGTGTAGGTGCCTGCATCTTCCTTTTCAACTGAGAGAATTTTTAAGGATGAAATTTTGTTGTAGAAGCTAAATTTGTGTTTTTGGCTGCTGGTCAAGAGCTTCCCATCCTTGTACCACTCAACGGAGAGCTCAGGAGTGCCAGCCACCTTACACTCCAGGGTACATGTTTCTCCCACAGTCACCGTCATGGATCCTGCCTTCTCTACAATGACTGCAGGCTCTGAAATAAAACATGAGATGCATTTTTGAAAATCTGGGACCTTTCATCCTCTGTGAATTGCACTGATTATTTCTCTCATGGATGATTATATTTTCTCTTGGCTCTAAAATGTGATTCTACAATTCTGTGTATTCGTAAAATTATTCATATTAATTTACAACATGTTTGGGTACTAGTCAACTCCAAAACAATCTAGGCAATGTATATCAGACAACCTAGTTTTAAAAACCTACAAATACTATTTATTTTATAAGTGCATATGTATATTTGGTGGCAGGTATACGCCATGGAATGCATATGGAGGTCAGGAGCCCATGTCAGTCCCAGGGATTGAATTTAGGTCCTCAGGCATGGTGGTAGGCACCTTTGCCCACTGAGTCCTGATAATGTGTTCTGATTTATACTTCATTCTCTTTAGAGCAGAGGGTCCCTGTTAAACAAGTTACTTGTTTTGTTTTTTCCTCTAGGTTAAGGTACTAGAAAAGATATATTGAAAGTTCCTTTCACTTTCATTCACTGGATGGAAATATAATATGCCCAGTGATGAAAGTGCAAACCTTTGCTTCAAATATTGGTTTTGGAGTTCTTGTCAGCTTAACTACTATTATTGTGAAAACAAAATTTCTTTGTAACAGTAGAAAGACTCCAAGTGTGTTGAAATAAAAGATAGTCAGGGTATTTGCTGTCAATGCAGAAAAGCAGTGCATACAAACAAAACAGATAGATAATTTTTGTTAGAAACATAGGAATCAGAAAAGAAGATTTAAGATCAATTGTATCTTTTTCCTAAGCCTTCCAAACATCAAGGCTCAATATGGTTCTGGAAGAAATTCAGAACAAAGAGATTGCATGGAAGTCAATCCAGTGATCACCCCAAGTTCTAACAGGAGATTGTTGTACCTAAGACGGTCAATGTGGCCATGTTCTCCCTCATTCCACCATCATTCTTGACTTGGCAGATGTATTTCCCAGCATTAGCTGGCTCAGCTTTGATAAACTGCAGGGTCGCAACGTTGTCCACAAATGAAATTCTAATGTTCTCGCTCTCTCTGATCACTTCTTCTTTCTCTTTAAGCCACTGGACAGAAATAGGTTGGGCGCCTTCTATGGATGCTTGCAGCTCGGCAGGCTCGCCAGCTACCACCGTGAGGCTGCTTAGCTTGGAAATGAATTTTGGCGGTTCTGAACAGGAAAAGATGAACGGAGACTGCTCAAGAGGCTTTCCAGGTAACGGAAGAGAGAACACACTGAGCATTTTGTGCATGCCTTATATTTCTGCCATGCACAGACACTATGCTTACCTTTTAGTTTTATAGCACAAATGCAAGTGTCACTGCCCACTTCATTCTGTGCTTTGCAATGGTACTCGCCAATATCTGTAGATTCCACATTGAGAATATGAATGCTTGCATGGAAATTCTTTGATGCAATCTTGTACTTCTTGCTGCTTCGGAGTTGGCGCTTGTCTTTGTACCACACCACCTCAAATGGTGGTGTTCCCGAGAGCTCACATTCAAGACTAACTTCAGTATTCTTAAGGGTTTCTACTACAGGAGGGAAGCTGCTAAAAACAGGTGGTTCTGTAAAACAACAAGAATTTCTCATGAGTCAGGTTTTTAGATATCCTCCAATAGGAAAAGGTGTTTCTGTTTGCTTTTCACTCAGAAGCAGGGTTTAAGATAGTATTATGGTTAGGTAGCTCTATCACTTATTAACTAGATAGGTGGAGAGTCAAGATGCATCCTAGAGGTCCCAGCTGAGAAGTCCAATATGCTGATTTATCTTGGACTACAAAGATTGATGCCAAATTTTTAAATGAGCAAATGTATCGATAAATAGAAATTCTATGAAGTATGGGGTTTTATCTTTAGAAATTAGAAAAAGAATGTCATTTAAGCTTTACAACAAAGATACCCGGAAGTCACAATAACAACTGTGATCTGAGCCTTCCATTTCAGAAAATGGCTATTCTAACAATTATCTTACATGACAAAGTTGAGTTTTATGGCAAAGCATGCTGGGAAATGGCTGTGGTAAATACTGGCACTATTTAAGCTACAGTAAAGTCATTTTTTTCTTTTTTCTTTCTTTCTTTGTTTTTGAGACAGGGTTTCTCTGTATAACAGTCCTAGCTGTCTTAGAACTAGTTCTGTAGTCCAGGCTGGCCTCAAACTCACAGACATCTGCCAACATCTGCCTCCCAAGTGCTGGGATTAAAGGCATGTGCTACCACACCCAGATATAAAGTCATGTTTTTTAAAAAGAGCTGATTTGTGAGAAAGAGGAAACATATTATTGCCATCCAAAAGATGTAATACTAAAACCTATATTGTTTATATATTATATCATTATGACACAGACAATACTGGGGATGCTGATATAGCTGTAATGTGATTGAAATCAAAAGATTAATGTGCGTTTTGGTTGATGGATTGAGGTGGTCAGAATTATAGTACCAGAATTGCAGGAAAAATATCTCAAAATGACCACCTGAATGTAAACACAGCTTAACAAAAAGCAACATTCAATCAGTGGTAAGATTCTATCTTTGGGAAACACCCTTGGATTTGAGGTGAGAACTAAGAGAGCAGTAAAGAATAAGGAGCTGTGATACCCAGGGGATGTGGTGATGGCTTTCCATTAGTGAGCAACATAAGAAGGTTTATACCTTTTACTATAACCTTGGTACTGCAGCTGCTGCTGCCAGCAGGGTTCTGAGCCTCACAGATAAAATCTCCACTGTCCTCTGTCCCGAGGCTGCTCATCTGTATGACTGCCACTGAGTCAATGAAAGTCATTTGGTACTTGTCACTGGCTGTGAGCTTCTGTTCATTTCTGTACCACACAACTTGTATTTCAGGAGATCCAGTAATCTTGCATTCCAGGCGTGTGGAGTCACCTGCTTTTACTATTTTGGATGCTTCTAATTTCTTTACAAACTTCGGTGGTTCTAAAGAGGCAGGAAAAAGGAAATGATGAAAGAAGAGGAATAAATCACAAAAGCCCAATTAGGTAATTACATAGGAAAGGGAGAAACATGACCTAGGTCTGGGAATTACAGTGTACTGTGTTAGGAAGCTGCATTGTAACTGAGTCTAGGAACAACAGAGGCACGAGTCAGACATAAACGTAAGACAATCAAACTTGCACACCTGTCACAAGCAACATTGTAGTGCAAGAGTCGCTACCAACATCATTGGTAACTTGGCAAGTATATTGTCCAGTCTTGGAAGCATCCACTGAGTAGAGATTTAAGAAGCTGGTTGATCCTTCCAAGCCAATGAAACATTTGGGTCCTGAGGCAAGTTCCACATCATCCTTAAGCCATTTAATTTTGAACGGTGGGGTTCCTTTCAGCACAGCCTTAAATTCCACTGTTGAATCAGGTATAGCTTGCTGTCGCTCTGGTTTCACTAGGAAGCTTGGTGGTTCTACAGATTTTAAGAGAGTCATATTTAGATATGGTTATTGTGGCCCAATAAAAAGAGGTGAAGATTAAATATTTTTTGAATTCAATAAATGTGAATTGAAAGAAACAGAATTACTAAGTTGCTTTTTGTTTTTAAGCTGGGAGGATACAAGGTTAAGAATGGTACATCTTAGAAGTCCTGACAAGGAAGAACAGAAGAGGACAAAGAGGTCCTCACCTTTTACAGTTAAGATGCCACTGCAGGCAGCGTCTCCTGCCACATTGGACACCTTACAGGTGTAATTTGCAGTGTCTTCTAGTTCCAGATTGCTAACTTCCAGCGACACGGTGTTTTCATGACAAACAAGTCTGTATTTTGCACCTGTAGATATTTCCTTTCCATCTTTAAACCACTGAGCACTAATAGGAAGGGATCCAGAAACCTTGCACTCCATGTGAATAGAAGAGCCCAGAACTTTATCCATTTTGGTTAGCTTTTTTGTGAACGATGGGGGGATATCTTGGTCTATCCAAAGCAAATGGCAAAAACACACCCATTAATATGTTGCTACTTGTTTATAAGGTATCTGCTATAACTGAGGGCAGTGGCAGGGGCAAAGGTACACACCTAGAACTCTTAGGTAGGCATCACAGCTACTGCTTCCAAAGTCATTTTCCACCTTGAACGTGTACTGTCCACTGTCTTGTTTCATTACTGACTGAATCCTGAAACTGGCCACATTATTTTCAAAACTCATTGAGAAATATCTACTGGGTACAATTTGTTTCCCATCTTTAAGCCATTTGACTTTGAGTTCTGGCGTCCCAGCTACCACACACTCCAAGGTGACCGGGTCTTTTTCGGTAACATCAACTGATTTAGCTTTCTCTATGATTTGAGCAGGTTCTGCAGTAAGAATGACAATGTGCATAAGTTAGGTCAGTAAATCTATTAGAACTCAAGTATGCCTATAAAGCCACCTCTGTAGATCACTATTGAGAATAGTTCACCAACCTTGCACTAGAAGGAAAGCATAGCACCTCTCGACTCCTGACTCATTCTTGGCTTGACATGTGTATCGCCCACTATGTCCATTATCTACACTCCGGACTTGAAGTGTGGCTACATTGTCCACAAATGAAAGATGGACATTGTCATTTTCCTCAAGAATCTGGTCATCCTTTAGCCAAGTTATAGAGATGGGGGGTGAGCCTGCCACAGTACTCTGAAAGGTGGCGGAACTCTTCAAGACAGTGGTGACATTCTCTATCTTCTTGATGAACGATGGCGGTTCTGTGATTCAATAAGACAGTGGTTCAAGAAGAGGCACCTTTTAACCCATACTCATTACCTACAACTAAAGAGCACTATCGACTCGGTGGCTGGTCCTAGCACATGACTGACCTTTCAAGGCAACCCGCGCACTGCAAGAGCAGCTGCCTGCTTCGTTGGCTATGATGCACTGATATTCACCAGCGTCTGAGGGGTCACACTTGCTTATATGCAGATAATACACTGACATTTTCTCAGACATTGTGTACTTCTTGCCACTTCTAATCTCCTTGTTATTCTTTAGCCAGGTGACTTCAAATGGGGTTGTCCCCATGACTTCACATTCCAGTTCCACGTCGCTGTCCTTTACTACCTCCACAGGCTCCAGCTCCCTGATAAAGGTGGGAGGCTCTGCAGAGTCAAAAGGAAGACAGAGAGTGGCTTAACTCAAGAGACACCCTGGGTACAGCAGACAGCCCAGCTAAAACACGAGGCAGACGCCACAACGGACCTTTCACTTTCAGTTCGATGCTGCAGCTCGCGGAGCCTGCATCATTGCGAGCTTCACAGACGTACGTTCCACTGTTTTCTACCCTGGCATTAGAAATCTGTAAAGTGGCTAAGCCATCCACGAAGGAAATGGCGTGCTTTCTAAGATCCGTTATTTCATTCCCATCCAGATACCAAGAAACTCTGATTTCAGGGGTGCCTGTTACTTGGCATTCAAATGTTGTTGACTGTCCATTCCTCAGCACTAACACTGGACTGGGCTTCTTAATAAACTGCGGAGGTTCTAAAGGTGAGAAAAGAAAGAGAGTGACATGCTCATTTTTTTAAAAATGAAGTCCAATGACCAAAAGTTTTCGTAACGAACTTTCCCTTCCCAAAGATAAGCTAGGCAAGCAAGAAAAAGAGGCAATATAGAGACCAGACCTTTTACAAAGAGGGTGGCTTTACTGCTTGTGGTGCCAACATCATTGCTTAGCTGGCAAATGTAGGTCCCGGAGTCAGCAGCTTTGGCTGAAAAGAGCTCTAGAATGGTCGAGGTGTCGTCCTTCCAAACTGAGCGAGCTGCCCCAGGGTGCAGCTCTTTGTTATCTTTAAACCACTTTATTGTCATGGGTGCAGTGCCACCCACAAGGGCCTTCAACTGAACCCTCGTGCTGGGATTTACATCTTGTGACTGTGGCTTCTCCACGAAGTAAGGGGGTTCTGGGATGAAGGAACGTGAAGTAGAAGAGAGAGACAGATGCATTTTAGAACTCAGCAAAGAACTGAAGAACTAAGAAGTACAAGCAGCAAAGTTTGGAAAGGTAGAGATAAAGATTGCCAACCTTTGACTGTCAGGTGACCACTGCACTGGCTGTGGCCTGCCTTGTTGGTGGCGGAACAAGCGTATGTACCACTGTCGCTGCCTTCAAGCTGACTTATCTCTAAGAAGGCAGTGTTGTCGTGAAAAGAGAATTTGTACTTGTCACTAGCTGAGATCTCTTGGTCATCTTTGAACCACTGGATGCTTATGGGATGTGATCCAGCCACTATACATTCTAAGTCAATAAAAGATCCTTTGATGCTGTCCATTTTCCTCAGCTTCTTGGTGAATGAAGGAGGTATAATAAGATCTGCCCAACAAAAGAGTAAGAATTTAGGTTAATCTAGCTACTTGTTCTCTCCCTCTCCTTCCCTTTCCTCTGACCACAAAGCGCTAAGGCACCAACCCGGTACCTTGCACACACACACACGAACTACTCCCTTTAGCCCTCTATTTTCCTTTAACTCCTTTCCATAGAAATCAATACCAACCTAGGACGTTAATGCTAGCCTTGCAGCTGCTTCTCCCAACATCGTTTTGGACCTCAAAAGTATATTCTCCACTATCTTTCTTTTCTGTGGAAATAATCTTCAGTATTGAGACTGTGTCACTGACACTGATTTTGTGTTTTGGACCCAGTGTAAGTTCTTTGCCATCTTTAAACCACTTGGCTGTAATCTCCTTAGTCCCTGAAAATTTAACTTGCAAAGTGGCTGGGTCTCCTTGAGTGACATCTATGGACACGGCCTCCTCCGTTATTGTTGCAGGTTCTGTAGAAAACAAGGGAGAGATGTAGGCTGTGGTGTACCCTGATGATGGACATGCTATCTGCATTGCTTTTTCCCTCCAGCCTAAGGCAGTTTTCTGAACCAACCTTTGACTGAGAGTAATGCAGAACACCTTTGTATGCCTGCATCATTTTTGGCTTGACAGACGTATTTCCCATCATGCTTGACTTCAATACCACTCAGGTATAGACTAGCCACGTTGTTCTCAAAAGTCATTCTTATATTGTCGTCTTCAGTGATCTCATCATTGTCTTTTAACCAAGTCACTGTGATTGGCAAGGAGCCTTTCACAGTGGCCTGGAAGGCAGCTGTGCCTCCACGGAGGGAGCTGGTGGCCTCAATCTTCTTAACGAAGGATGGGGGTTCTATCAGAAGAATGAGTTCTCAATCAGTACCAGATCTACAGCAAAACTGAATCTAAACACATAAGACTTGTCCATGTAGAAGAGACCATCCATCAACTAAGCCAACACTGACCTCTTAATGTCACCCTGGCACTGCAGGTACTGCTGCCCACCTCATTGGTCACCCGGCACTGGTATTCACCCGCATCTGCAGCTACAAACTTGAGGATCTGCAGACTAACCAGCTGATCCTGAATGAAGGTTTTATATTTTCTACCACTTCGCAGGGTTGTGTTGTCTTTGAACCAAGTGATCTCAAAGGGAGGGGTGCCTGCCACCTCAGCCAGCAACATGACATCGTACTCCTTTAATACTTCAATGGGCTTAAATTCCTTGGTAAAGTAAGGTGATTCTATAGTAGAAGAGAATGGCTTGCGTTAATGGGCAGGGATTTGTGCTATGGGCCACAATTTTGGTCATATGGAGATTAAGTGAGAACAAACCTTTGACTATTATAATGCTAGTGCAATGGTCACTGCCGGCCTCGTTTTGAGCCTCACACATATATTCACCGCTGTCTTCAATGGCCACATCTGTAAGTCTTAACACTGCCGTGGACTCCACAAAAGACATTTTGTGTTTGCTGCTCTCTCGAAGTTCTCTGTCATTTGCAAACCATGTTATCTTAATTGGAGGGGTGCCTGTGACTTTGCAGGCTAGCTGAGTGGCATCTCCCTTCTTTAAAAGTTGTGACGGCTCTAACTTTTCAACAAATGTAGCAGGTTCTGTGGAAGGAAGGGAGTTATTAAGAAACAGCAGGAAGAGGAAAAGAACTCATGTGAAAAAGGGTGGCAGAAAGGCGTCAAGAGAAGAATGCAAACCTTTCACAAACAAGTTTGCACTGCACTCCACACTTCCGGCTACATTGCTGACTTTGCAAGTATATGTGCCTGAATCCGAGGTTTTCACAGCATAGAGCTCCAGGGAACTCTCTAGAGCTTCTTTGGTAATATAGCAGCTTCCACCAGAAACCAGCTCTTTGTCACCTTTAAACCATCTGATGGTGAGAGGAGTAGATCCTTGGAAAGTACTCTTCAGACAGACTGCTGAGCCAGGCAGGACATCCCTGGACCCTGGCTTAGTTACAAAACTGGGGGGTTCTGAAGAAAAGGTAGAAGACAGAGTTTGAAGGAGTTATAAGTCTGGACCCAAGGGTAGTAGACTTAATTTGAATATTGGTAAAGTGGACAACACAGTCCCTAGCCAACCTTGTACAATCAGGGCTCCGCTGCTGTCTTTGCTCCCCACGGAATTTGTGGCCCGACAGGTAAAATTGCCTGCATCGTTCATGTCTACCCTGCTGATCTCCAAAGAGGCTGTGCCTTCCACAAATGCTATCTGGTATCTGTCAGAAGCAGCGATTTCTTTGCTGTCCTTAAACCAGGAGACCCTCATGGGGAGGGAGCCAGCGATTCTGCAGTCTAACCTGCAGGTACCGCTAACAACACTGTCCACATTACGTAAGGGTTTGGTGAAAAATGGAGCGATGTCACGATCTGTTTGTGGCATAAGAAAGAAAACAAGATCAACATGGCAAAGTGCTCAGTGGTTCATCCTTGGGCAATTTTATCAGGTTTTTAGGGAGATACTGTAGTTTTCTAAAAACACTAACCTAACACAGTAAATGTGGTCTCGCAGGAACTGCTCCCCACTTCATTGGAAATCTCAAATGTGTATTGGCCACTGTCATGCAGTTCAGCTGAATAAAATTTCAGCTGGGCAATGTTGTTTTTGAAACTGATTCGGTACTTTTTACTGGCAACCAAGGGCCTCCCATCTTTGTACCACTTGGGCTTGAGTTCTGGGGTGCCTGAGACTGTGTACTCCAGGGTGGCTGGATCTCCTGCGGTCACTTGGATCAATTCTGCTCGCTCAATGATTTTGGCAGGTTCTATAAAGGCGTTAGATAGTTAGGAACCATTAGCATGAATCAAGGCTTTAGCTTTAAGTGAAAAGGGCTAATTAAAAGTTAAACTATTCCTCCACGAACCTTTAACTATTAACTCCCCAACAGACGTCTGACTGCCGGCTTCATTTTCAGCCAGGCATGTGTATTTGCCACCAAAACTAATCTGAACATCAGGGATGGTCAACACGGCAACTCCATTGGAAAAGCTCATTTTAATTTTTCCATCTTCTTTAATAACTTCTTGACCTTTCATCCACATGACAGAAATGGGCTCTGAGCCTCTCACGGCAGCTTGTAGGGTGACAGTTTGTCCCGCTAGAGCTGTAAAGTCATCTACTTTCTTGACAAAGGTTGGTGGTTCTAGTTAAGGAAGAGAACACACAAATGTGTCAGTTCCCACACGCTCGCTCTCAATCCCCATCTCTACTGCAGGGCTTCATTCACGTCACACGTGTCCTTTGTCCAACACAACCATTTCGCAGCATTTGTTTATTGGAAAGAAGAAAGAAATTATATGAAGAATTGACAATTCAATTCAAGAGAGGCACAGAATATAAATGATTATCAGCAAATAAATGACTTTTCTGTAACTCCTTTTTGCAATCAGATAATAAATATTTCTATTCGTATCAAGACAAAGACCGTGTGAGAGCTCTGGGCCCCAAGTTCATATTAAGACAAATCACATTTTAAAGATTAGAAGAAGAGAACGAATTAACTGTCTTTCTGTAGATTAGGAAAGCTATTTGGACAATTAATTAGGAAAATACTGTTCCCCCCTCCACATACACACTGACCTTTTAATAAGTGTGTTGCGACACAGCCGCACTTTCCAACTTCATTAGCGACTACGCATTCGTAATCACCGACGTCCGCACTATTGAAAGATGCGATTTCCAGAAACACAAAAGACTTCTGAGCAAACACCCTGTACTTTTTACTACTTCGAATTTGCTTCTTGTCTTTAAACCAGCTAATATCAAAGGGCCCCGTGCCCGCGACTTCACACTGAAGCAGAGCGTTTGCCCCTCGCACTATGTCTGCCGGCTCAAGAGTTTTGATGAAAGAAGGCGGCTCTAGAAAAGGCACGAAAGCACAGGGTGGCTTGTGAGTTCCAGGCACATCAAAGGGGACATTTCTCAGCAAATCAGGGAGCTGAAACTCAGGAGACAAACCTTTGACGACCACTTCAGTGCTGCAGCTGTCACTGCCCACGTCATTCGTGGCTTCACAGGAGTACGTCCCACTGTCGTCAACTTTGACGTCAGTGATGTCGAGGATCGCCTCAGAATTGACAAAAGATATCCGGACCGTGCTACTTTCACTAAGTTCTTTGTTATTTTTGAACCAGGTGACCTGCATCACAGGGGAGCCTTTCAGCTTGCAGTGGAGACGTGCTGATTCACCCGGGAGCATTAAATAAGAGGGGTCCACCTTCTTCACAAAGGACGGTGGCTCTGCATGATGTGTATAAAAACAGAAAGAAAAGATGGAGGCCATGACTGAAGCGTACAAACCACAAAAGAGAAAGCAGGCACATGGGACAAAGACAGAGTGTACGGAAAAGCAGTCTTCACAAGACTTCTGAACAAGCATGGTGCATCCAGCCCTTCCCTTCACTCTGAACCATTTCCCCATCTCTTGATAAAAAGAAAAGAGACACAAGCAAGCAGACTAAATCTACATGAAGAGTGATTTCTTTTTCTAAACAAAGACATCAATAAGAGACATGCTTAACATGGATGGGGTAGGGTATCCAACCAGGCCTCAGCCTACACAAAGAAATACAGGCGACCAAGAAATGCTGAGGGCCGTAGAAATAGTCTTCCTCAGGGAAGAGCACATCGATTGTTTACCCAACATCAAATGGTTTTAGTACTAAAATCATATGTACAAGTAGTGTTATACAGACAGAGCGGGTTATATTCATGTATTTAGGAATGTGTGTGTGTGTGTGTGTGTTTGTGTATATGCAACAAGAATTAATAAAAAGGCTATGAATTTGATAGAGAGCAAGGAGGGTTATATGGAAGGGTTTAGAAAAAGGAAGGGAAATGGAGAAATGAAGTAATTATAATTTAAAAGAAAGAAATAATTTAAAAAGATGGTTAAGAGTAGTCCACACATGAATTCTTAGAAGAAATTGTAAACAGACTTTGTTAATTGCCTTTTTAAAAGAACAAAAGCAAGTGAATTCTAAAGAAGATTAAACAAAAATAAAAACCAACCCCCCCCCCAAAAAGCCAACCAGATGACATCAGGACTTTCCCATACCCAAAGGTTTGCCTTAGGAATTAAACTAGTAACAGAGGGTGCGGAGGGTACAGCTAACAATCTTTCTTCTAAGACTTCCTTGTAGACAAGGAGGTGGCAGACGGTTGCCTGGCACTCTTACCTCTCACAGTGACTGTGGCAGATGAGGAGCTGCTCCCAGCCTCATTGGAAGCTGTACACATATAGGTTCCAGAATCTTTTAGCTTAGCCAGAGGAATCTCAAGCGATGCTATTTTATCTTCAAAATAGATCTTGTAATCTTTCCCAGCAGGCAGCTTTTGACCATCTTTGCTCCATGTGACTGTGACTTTCCTGTCTTCATCTACCTGGCACTCAAGGTGAATCTTCTTATTGATAGCCGACTGCACAGCCTCTAACTCTTTAATGAAGTGGGGTTTGTCAATGATGGTCAACTCTGCTTGGCAGATATCGGCTCCAAATTTGTTGGAAGCCTTACAAGAGTAAACACCCCTGTCCTGAATGGTAAGATTTGAGAGCTCTAAACTGTGTTTGTTGTCTGCATCTGCAATCCTGCAGTTAGGTGACGGTGACAGGGCACTACCATCTTTCTGCCAGATGGTCTCGATCACGGGAGTCCCTGACACTGTGCAGAGGAACTTGGCTGCCTTACCCACGAAAGTTGTAAGGGATTTGGGCCTGGAGAGGAAGGTTGGTGGATACGCCTCTGTAAAAGAAAGGTTTCCATATTACATGCAGTCTCCATCAAAGTTCTCAAGTTCTTCCTGAAATTACATAGTCTAAGACAGAGCAAAGATAGGTTATGCCTTTAGGTGAACACAAGACCTTATCTTAAATAGCAGTGCAGGAGTAAGACCAAAGACTGTGAGAGGAAGGGAATGAGAACTCTTGACAAATTCTCTAGCAAAGGACAAACATCCCCTCATGAAGGAATGTTACTAAAGCTTTGTCTGTTCCGAGGGTTAATAGGTGGGAAGATTTGATAGGCAATCCAGCCAACATTCTAATTTTGTAAATTAGAAGACTAAAAAGAAGGTAAGAAAATGCACATTGGTTGGCTGAAGATGAGATTATATATTATAGAACCTCACAAGGCTCTTTCTAACTCTGACAAATTCCAGAAATCCTGAAATTGCTTAATTCCAAAGATTTTGCACTTATAAAAATGCTTTACAGCAAAAGCTTCCATTTCCATCCTTCATTCTGAAGCAAAGCTTTAGGATCTGCTCCTGCTGATAAAAGACATGGAATCTACCTCCTTGCCCTTTGCTGCTGTGGCTGAAGTCTTGGTTCAGCCCCATTACTGAGCTGGGTTAATCTGGGTGCAGAAAATCCTTAACTGTCATTAAGACTAATGCGGTCACTTTGGGCAGGTTTCTTAGAATCTTGGAGATTTTTGGTTGTGTAATAGAAAGATGCTTCCAAGAACTCTTTTCCCTGAGGTAGACCAGTGGCCTCCCATCTCCCTGACATTCCCACCAAAGAGCAGCCCTCCTACCCAAGGGTATTCTCTTGTATCAAACTATGAGGTCACCACCAGGAAAAGAAGAGGGGGGGGAGGAAGGGAAGGAGGAAGGAAGAGAGGGAAAGCAGGGGAGGGGAGGGGAAAAGAAGAAAGGAGAGGGGAAGGAATGAAAGGGGAGGGAAAGGGAAGGGAAGGGGAAAAGGACAGACAATTATTATTATTATTATTATTATTATTATTATTATTATTGCTAAGGAGGAATTCAAGCATGTGATGATTTTTAACAAACTGAAATTTATCCTATGTGTCAATTAGGAAATTGAGAACATAGCATGTTGTAATTTCCATTATTTTAGGAATGAATGATGCCCAGAGTGGGCATCCTTATTCAAAGTCCTGTTTTTAGCCCCCTTTCTTATTGTAGAACCTTGTTTAACTTTAGCTGCATATTTGATTTATTTGCAATTCTGGCTTTATTTGTAACTCTGTTTCCGATTGGTTATTTGGGTTTATATTAATATATGGAGGACTTTTTTTTCCCTTTTGTTTGATTGTTTTGTTTTTCTTTCTTGAGACAGGGTTTTTCTGTGTCTCCCTGTCTGTCCTGGAACTCACTCTGTAGACCAGGCTGGTCTTGAACTCAGAGATCCACCTTTCTCTGCTTCCCGACTGCTAGGATTAAAGGCATGTAGCACCACTACCTGGCTATATATTTATTTGTTTGTTTATTTATTTTTCTTAGTAGCACCAAACAGTCCTCAAAGGTTCTTATTAAGGGTAAAGTTGGGCTCATTTGATGACTTAACTATTTTTTTGCCCCACAAATGAAAGAACATTTGCTTTGGCTGTTGATAAAGAAGGACCGTCCCCCCCATCCTCTCCGGGAGCAATCAATGAGATACCATAGTGGGTCTCCAACTGGTGACACTCTCTGCACCTGTACAAAAAGCAACACCCACAATAATATGAACTGAGGTGACAGCATCCGTGTCAGTGTGTGGCATTTACCTGTGACAGTTAGAGTAGCTGTGCAGCTCACACTGCCATACTCATTGGAAGCTTTGCAGGTATACTCGCCACAGTCGACAACTTGGGTTCTCAGGATTTCCAGACTGGAGACATAATTTGAAGATCGAATAGAACACTTGTCACTCTCATAGATTTCTCTGCCGGCTTTGAACCACTGGAACCGGACGTTCGGGGCACCTTGGATCTCACAGGTGAATTTGGCTAGGTGACCCAGAGCTACTTCCAGGGGCTCAATTCTCCTTTTGATCACAGGGGCAGCTGCAAAGGAGAGCAGAACTCATTAGCATGCCTCCTTATTAGGCATCCCAGTTGCTTTTTTTTTCCAGGCTAACTTTTGTTGTTGTTAATGAAATAAAACATCTGAAATCAGTGAGACAGGTGGCGGCAGTCTTGAGACACGTGACTGGAAAAATGAGAATGGTCGTGAAGACAAAACCAAAACAGGTCCAAAAGCAGCTTGTGACGTTTTCAATTGTTACTCTGCAGTGAATTGCAGGGGTGGGGGTATTAAAATGTGATGCATGCATAACAACAGGACATATTGCTGAAATACACCGTGATGACTAGGAACTGAAAACAAAGTGAACACACGATGTCCAACTAAAGTGAAGTGAGGTGAGGCGGTAGCCAATCAACAGAAATAAACGTGGCAGACGACTAATCATGGTTGCTTTGAATTTAGAGAAGCACCTGGTGACTTTGGGATGCCCAGGTCCTGAGAAGTTCTTATTACATGTTGTCAAAGCACTTTCACATGAAAACATATTTAGCATTATAAAACATATAAGAATATGTTTTATTTTAAAGAATCAGTCTTGGTGTGGCTGTGAAAATGTACTGCTTAACAAGGCAGTAAGAAAGAGATGTAGGTTAATAACCATGATTATGTCTCTACTTCTTTCATTCCTGTTCTACATGGCTGGCATCCTGGAAAAAAATGGTAGGTAAGTGATGATTCAGTGCTGAAACCTAAATCACTACAACTCAGTGGGTATTAGAGCTGGATCCATTTCATTCCCGAAGTCCAACCTCTTTCTCCGACTATGAGCTCTGCCGATGATGTAGCTTTTCCACTGTCATTGGAGGCCTCACAGACATACTCCCCTTCGTCCTCTGCCTTTACTGCGTCGATTACAAGGGTGTAGGCATTCTGATCTTGTAAACACTTGAACTTTGTATCTGGGAGCACCAGTTTACCCTTGAAATACCAGTTTACCTCCTTAGTGTTTGATATGGATGCTGTGAGGTGGACAGTATCGCCTTCCTCAGAAAAGGTATCCACTAAGTGTTTAAGTACAGTAGGGCAATCTTCAGCTAAGGTACCATCCGTTTCTTGTGACTTTACTGTACTGGCCAGAAGGGTATCATGCACTTCTTCTGGCTTCAGAGTCTCAGCCTGTAGAACCTCACCAGTATCTCCATCTTTGAACTGACTTTGCACATTCAGACAACTGACCTCTTCTTTGGAGACAAGATACTCTGATTGAACTTCTGGTTCTACGATGGCCTCTACTTTCTGTACATCTGAAGCATGGTCTATGCTACCCTGAATACCTACTTTGCGTTCTTTCTGGATTCTGGGATCCTCGGCTGTTAAGATGTTTATCTCTTCACATATAATGGAGCACAAGGCATCCTTAAGTTCTATTTCTAGGTTAGCAATTTGAGGATCTATGTCTTCAATAGTGATGGTTAACTCTTCAGTTAGTGACTTCACTGAAGTAATAAGGTAGGTGCACAGGACGCGTTTGGGCTCCTGAGTGAGGTCTACGGCCTTGACCTCCACCTTGTCAATGTTTCTTAGCCACTCAGAGAAAAAACTGTCCTGCTCACTGGCCACTGCAGCTTGCAAAGCCCTGCGGACCTGGGTTTTCAGATGTAATCGCTGCTCTTCGGGAATACCAGGAAACAAAGTTTCCTTAGCAAGCAGGTCACTTCCATGGACCTCCATCACTCCCTTTATTGCCTCCGGCTCTTTCTTAGACTTAGAGGTTTGGCTGGCCAGCACTGTCATATCCTCTGACTGTTCTTCCTTGAGCAGAACCTGCTTTTCCTCAAGGGCTAATGGGAAGCTTAGGGACTTGCCTTCCTCGGTCCTCTCTGCAACATCTCGCCCTGCACTTTCTAGTGGGTCTGCATTCGCCATCAAGATTTTGCCTTCTTCTGTGCATGTGTGTTCGAAAGGGACCTGGGGCTCAAGATTCACATTAGAGATCACAACATCAGGACCATCTAGACTTTCCACATATCCCTCAGCTAAGCTCTGACACAGGAGGAGAGCTCTTTGTTCTTTGTCTGCTTCAGAGACTAACTTTGCTTCTGGCTGAAGGGCCTTGCCAGCCACAGAGGATGGAAGTGAGTGAGTGGCAGCTGCTGGTGAAGGCAGTGGCTCAATTGCTAAGGTCATCAGAGGACTGACAGGGGCTGAAGTCGCTTGTGCTGCCGATGAGGCACTTGGGAAGGTGTTCTCAGGCTCTTCAAGCTGTAGAGTATCTTCTCCGGGAAGGGCTCTCTGAGGATGGACAGTCTGCAGCTGTACAGTAGGAGGTGGTTCTTTGCCTGGCTGTGTGCGAACAGCACCATCAATGGAAGGAAGTTCCCCAGTGCTCCCGGGAGTGGACACAATGGGTTGCAGCTTCTGGGCTCCTGTAGTCACCCCAGTACTCAGTTTACTGTTGTCAACATCATCCTCATAAGAAAGCTGCAGCTTTTCTTCTGTAATTAGAGCAGCTTTGGAAATGGCATCCTTGACAAAAGCTGCAATTTCCTGCTGGGAGTCAAAGGCCTGTTCTGAAGGGCTGCTTGCAGATGTTTCCAGAAAATCACTAGGCACTCCTAATGTGGACTCTGCTTGGCAGGAGGCATCGGTCACATCTGTGTCCTCCAGAAGCACGTGAAGTTCGGCGGCACAGGTGGACTCCCCCCACACATTCTCGGCTTTACAGACATACAGGCCACTGTCTCCCCTCTGGGGGTCATTGACAATAAAGGTTCCAGAGCCATCAGGATTGTGAATGATGGTGTAACAAACACTGGTATAAAGCAGCTTATTGTCTCTGAACCACAAAACAGCAGGGGCAGGCTCTCCATGCACCAGGTACTCAAAGACAGCAGGGGTCCCAGGAGCACAGCTGACTGGCTTTAACTCCTTGAAGAAGTAAGGAGGACAAGGCCCTTCAGACTTTCCCAGAGTGTTCTTCACTTCTGATTCCACATCTTTGCGCCTATCTCCTTTTGGAGTTATTTTTAGGTAGGCACTACACACCGCTTTCCCGTATTCATTACTGGCCATGCATGTGTACTCCCCCTCATCCTCACGTCTGGCGAACAGAATGATCAAGCTGTGGTTATCTCCATCAAAGACAAATTTGTAGTCAGCAGAAGGGGTTAGTAGCAGCCCATTAAAGAACCATTGGATTTTAGGCTTGGGGTAGCCAATGACAGTAACAGACAACTTAGCTACATCTTCAATGCTTATTTCGGCATCTGATATTTCTCTGATGAAAACGGGGGCACTCCCTTCCTGTCTGGAATCACACTGAGTGGAATGAGCTGCAGGCTCAGATGAAAGTTCAAGCGTCTCATTCTCATTACAGAAGTGGAGATCAGAACTATAGGTTTGAGATTCTTCCTTGGCAGACAGAATACTAGCAATCTCTGTGTGGAGAAAAGTCATTATGATGTTATGACACAATATTGTTTAACAATTAGTATAAGTCAAAGAATTAGACACCAATTACCGGCCTTCATCATTGGATCTGGACTGCAGTGAGATTAATTTATCAAAACAACACATTCCTAAATTTTCTTAGCCTATTACGGAAAATCAAGCAGCTATAACTACTGTATAAAAGCAACTTTCTGTCCAGTTCATCTTGTAGGGTTTACAAATGTGATGAGTCTAGATCTGGTTTGAAGAAATGCTAGTTAAATATTTATAAATCATAAATCTTGGATTATTTGCATCAACTTCTAAAAACACAGAATTTTTATGTATGATTTTCTTGAGTCTAATGATTGATTATTTTCAAAGAAAAATGTTTTAGCTATTACTTCTAAATGTATATCAACAACAACAATAAAAGCAGGTAATAGCCAGGCATAGTGATATACAACAGTAATCCCAGCACTTGGAAGGTTGAGGGAGGCAGGAGGATTTCCAGTTCAAAACTAGCCTGAGGTATTTCCTGTATCAGGCCACAGGTTTGATTCCAACTCCTGAAGGAATCATTGTTGTCTATTACTAGAAAACCGGGCCTCCCCTCATTCAAGTAACTAGTCAAAATACTTCAAGAAATGTTTCATAATAAGACATTAGTTGAGAAAACAGAGAAAGCAGAAGTAAGAGACAATGACTCCAATGTCAAAATGTTGGTGATAATTTATTGTTTAAGTCAGTTGTACAACATTATTGAATAGGGATGCCAAGTAACACATATTCTTTCAACAGTATCACAAGCAACGAAGTGAGAGACGTGTAGTTTAGCAAAAGGAAGTCAATTCTGAATTCAGTCTGCTAGGGAATGAGAACTTCCCTGTTACTCATAGTTTATTGTCTAAATGAAAAGCAATTTTATCATTTCATTAATCTATTTCCCTCACATTATGCTGAACAATGCCGTGTCTTAATTCCCTACTGGTATAGCATTTTAGTATTGGAAGATAGGCCTCAGGTCTGCAGGCTCTAAAACATTAGTAAAACTTGTCTGTAGCATGTAGAATTCTTACTAAGCTATTTGTGATTGTCCCTGATAAACCACTGATTGACTTCATACACTTACAACACTAAGGGTGGCCACTTAGCTTTTCATCTATGCTAGGTACATTAGCTTTCCCTTCTCTTAAACCCCCAAAATGCCTGCAAAGGGAATAGATGTGAATATAGTTAAAGTACCCTGAATTGGTAATATGTTAACATATTTTCAAAAATGCACAAACACAAATGCTGTAATTAAAATTGCCCCAGCTAGCAACATTTCATGACAACATCTAAATTCAACTCTGTGTAACACATGGAATTCTTTATCCAGTACCAGGGGTATTACTATCCCAGGCTTTAAAGCTGTGTGTCATTAAGTCAGAAATAGAAAGTTCTATTAAATTGCCATAAGTGTGGGGAAGGCTTGTTTTCTTCTTTCCGCTATTGTAATTCAACACACGTTCAGGTTCAGCATATCTGAGACTAATGGAATCATAATGAGAAAAATCAAAGCCTCCTTCCCTGATTTCATCTGCTTTTTCTGGGTTTTGGGTATGATTGTGCTTGTAATATGTGGGTAAGTGTGCTTGTTCATGTTGGCTATGACATGATTTCTAATTAATTAAACATACAGTATATAATTAATTGTAGAAGTAAAAAACCTGTTAAATCCCCTTGCTACAGAATTAGCTGTACCAGAATCAGCTTGACAGAGGTGGGGTATAGTATATCTAAATTATCATCAAAAGGTATTAGCCACTCTCTGGTTGAATCAAAAATCATTGTTACACAATTGCTTATCACTGGATGGTGGTCACTCAAAACAAACACATTTAAAAAATTTGGATGAGACCTATTTTGTATACATGCTTTTAATCTTTTGGTTTGGATGATGTGAAACAATTTCCATTGTGAGAATACCATCAACAGATGAAAGAAACATAATAAATATGGTAGCTATATGAGTTCTTATAGAAATTAAATCTGAAGTAAATGCTATATTTCTGATAATATTAATATGGCTAACACAATCATGGCCCTTAAATATTTCATGTGCAGGCCTCGAGTGCAGCTGTAGGCCATGATCGTAACTTAAGAATGGCTGGTGAGATTGGTTATCTCATTTTCTCTCTTCCATTGTTTTCTCATCTGTTGTAAGTCACCACCACTAGGTGACAAAGAAGCTTGCTGCTGACTATAACCTCTGAGGCCTTTTGATTGAATTCCGTATTTTTTAAGTAAGAAAACTGGCTTTTTTCACACTCACTCTGTCTTCTGTGCAAAGATCATGGTTCACATTGGTTCATATTTACAATATTAAAGTACTTATCAATTATTAAAATTGAAAAACAAAATTACAAAATTAAAATTCACTTTATAAACATAAATAACCTGCTGGAATCTGAAAGTTTATTAATCTCTAGTTAGTTTTAAAGATTAAAATTTATAGACAGTAAGAAAACTTAATATACTGATATATATGCACATATATATCCCTAAACAAAAATTACCATATTGTCTTAATTATAAGTGCCCCACCTTTCTTTTAATTTTAGAGATCCTGACACTTGTGTATCGTTAAGAATTTATATGTAGATTAATATTGTAATATCCCCATATTGATAATAAATTAATGCTGTACTTTCTCTTAATGCCCAATATGAGACAATAAAATATTTCCAAAAGTGGAAAGAGCATTATCTGTATGTTTGTCCTACAAGTGTTTAGAAAAGCCTTCAGAGACATTGGCCCCTCCAAATCCAGTAATAATGCAAATACTCAAGATAAATAGGAGTAATGAAAATATCTCTTAAAAACAAAATTCATCATCAAGATTGCAAATAAACAGATGATGAAGTTGGCTACCACGTGAGCAAAGCTGGTTTGGTTGCCTGCTTTGCCACCTTGCATCTGCGTAAGTCAACACAGGTCTGTCTGAACGCTAAGCGGCTTAGTGTTCAAAAAGGACTTAGGGGCAGAGAGAGCTTTCTCTTACCAGTTCACTTATGTGCTTATCCAATACGGTCACCTTTCATCCTACTTGGCATCTGCAGTTTACCTGCTAAAAGAGAATGCTGAAACACTCTGTGGAGGAGGGGGGTCACGAAAAAGTAGAAACACAAACAATTGGGTAGCCAAGGAGGTGTTTAATTGTGCTGGATGGATGACACACAATGTAACTGACACAGGTGATGGTTTCAGTGTTTAGAGTATTTACATGCATTACAAAGATGAGATTTCCACACAGAAAGACCATTATCTCCAGGGTTCTTCAGTGCCATGATCCAAGTACAGTGGATACATCTGGAAGGTTGCTAACCCATAGATACTGGTAGTGACTGAGGCCCCGAGAAATCCCATTTTAAGAGAGGGTGAGAAAGGCAGAGCTCCTAGCCACTCCTGAATTGTTCGTAGCTACACAGCTGTACTCTCCCCCATCACTTCCAATCAAGCCTGTTATGAACAGATTGTGGAACCCAATGCCTCTTTCCTCAGCACTGAACCTTGATCCCTGAACCAGTTCTCCATCTTTGTACCAAGAAACGGTGGGTCTTGGAGAACCACGAACTAAACACTGGAAATACGCTGCTGTCCCCAAGGGGGCATGACAATCAGAAATACCTTTGATAAACCTGGGAGGGCCTTCTACCACCTGGAATTCAAAAAAGCTGTCTGCATATTTGCTCCTTAAGACCAATTCCTCCTTCTGACTGCTTAAAGTCACTTTGCTTGTCCTTGTGACCGTAGCAGAGACTTGGGATTCTCCCATGGTGAGGAAGCCTCGGCAGATGGCCTCTCCTACACTATTCAGGGCTCTGCATCTGTATGTTGCACTATCAGAAGGGCTGATGTCTCGGATTTTAAGACTATGAATCCCTTTCTCCTGACTGATTACATACTTCGTGTTATCTGGCTCAATGCACATATACTCCTTATACCATCTGACTTCTGGAGTAGGGATGCCTATGACAGAACACTTGAACACAGCGTCAGAGTTTTCTGGAATTTTAAAATCGCAAATGGGTGTTATAAAGCGAGGAGGCATTTCAAATGCTTCTAAATCAATGTTGAAATCTGTGCCTTCTTTCCCTCTGGATTCCACACCGGGATCTACGAGGTTCAGTGGAAGGATATCTAAATTCACAATCATGCTTTTATGATCAGGTGTAAATTCAGGGACAGTGACTATTTTCACCTGCTTTTCAAACTCCTTCACGTCTTTGTCACTTAATTCCACTTCTAGGACAATTTCTTGAGGGGAAGGTGTTCTCGATGAGCTGGCATTTTCCAAGTCAAACTCCATGATGTGCTGGTGGGTTACTGGGGGTGGGAGAGCCACAGCTCTTTCTTCCTGGGGTATTATGACTACACTTGCAAAGCTTTTGGCCTCCCCTATGATGTTTACTGCATGGCACATGTACTCTCCCCCATCTCCTTTTTGAATGCTAGAAATTTCCAAGGAACACACATTGCCTACCCTTTCCATTTTAATTCTCTCATCTGGCTCCAGCAAAGATTTATTTCGATACCATTTCACATCAGGGACCGGAAGACCCTCAACTTCGATGATGAAGCCTAATGTTGTATTTTCATATATCTTCCTTTTGCTTAGGGGCTCAATAAAAGATGGAGGCATTTCGTTGTCTTTGGGTTCAATGGCTTCATTAGGTGTGCCAAAAGAATCTGAACGCCATATTTCGTAAGATGAACTCCTCTCTTCTGTAGGTGTATGGAACTGTTCATTTGGTGTGCTATCTTCCCTCTCTATTTTTGATAGGTTTGTGCTTACATTTCTAATATGGTTTGGTCCTCTAGTAGGAATAAAATCTCTCTCTAGAACCTTCCCTGGGGGTGTGGAGTATCTCTCCAGAGCCTCCCCTGGGGGAGTGGAGTATCTCTCCAGGGCCTCCCCTGGGGGAGTGGAGTATCTCTCCAGGGCCTCCCCTGGGGGAGTGGAGTATCTCTCCAGGGCCTCCCCTGGGGGAGTGGAGTATCTCTCTAGGGCCTCCCCTGGGGGAGTGGCGTATCTCTCTAGGGCCTCCCCTGGGGGAGTGGAATATCTCTCTAGGGCCTCCCCTGGGGGTGTGGCGTATCTCTCTAGGGCCTCCCCTGGGGGTGTGGCGTATCTTTCTGGTATTTCCCCTTCAGAAGGTGTGGAGTGTCTTTCCACATTTTCCTCTAAAGGAGTTGAGTATCTCTCAAGAGGCTCACCTCTTGCATCTGCTAGGGATTGCTCAGTTCCACCCGAAGCCTTAGAATATGAATCAGGAGACTTTGGAGATTCCAGCTGCTCTACTGATGATGGCGGGCTATAGAAGTGATCTAACTCGGATATCTCTTCACTGCTTGTACTTCCCACATCAATTGAAACATCAGACTCAGGAGAATAGGGCCGCCCTAGGGAGTCCTGCTTCTGGTTGTAATATTCATACACAGTGCTGAAAGTTACCTCTTCAACCTCCATTGAGGTGACTGACTCACTCTGGACAAGTTCTGCCTTGCGCTTGGTGTCTTTAACTTCAGGCACCTCATACTTTCCCACAGCAAGTAAGTACTGTGTTAGGGAGCTCTCAGAACCCCCCTCTTCAGTTGGTTGGGCCTCCTCCAATCTTGGAATACTTTCAGGAAAACACACTTCTATCCTTTCTCCTTCCACGGTGGAGAAAGAGCTTTCATTTTGATCATGAACTTCATGATAGGTTTCCTCTCTGGAGGCCTCAACTGTTTCACTTATCTGGTCATTTAGGCCCTGCTGTTCTCCAGTCAACAAGAATGGCAGGCACTGACACAGAGACAGCTGTCTGTGAGGCACATCTGCTCCCTGTATGTCCCCTCTGGGGTCTTCCAGAGTTCCATTGTATCCCTGAGTCACACCAAATGCTGGTCCCAAGGTGGAACTGTCTTCCATTTCATGAACCTCCAAAAGTTGTTCCTCACTGGCTGCGCTTTTCAACTCTGAGATGAAACTATGTCCGTTTCCTAGAGAACTGTTTTTCTCAGAAACATTAGCTTCTCCTGTGTCAGGAGGTGAAGTCTGAAATAAAGCCCAGGATTCACCATGCATCACTTCAGAAAAAGACTGAAGTGAGCGATTGGCTTCTAAAATTGCTGTGTTTTGTTCCTGCACACATTGAAAGCTTTGGAAAACAGGAATTTCTTCTTTGTGGTCTGTTTCCTGTTCGTTCTCAGTTTCTTGGCCCTGGGAAACCTTGTCTGTATCTTCTATGTGAGAATACATTTGCTTTAGATCAAAAACAATGACTTCAGGATTAACCATTTCTGAAGTATACTGTTGAATTTTTAAAGATCTTTTATCCTGTTGACCATTGGCTAAGTCTTGGGATATTATGCCTGCACTTTCTATCTGTGAGTGAAACTGCTTTAGGTCAAATATAACTGGTGCTTCTAGCTCACCCTTCTCTGAAACTATGGCTTGATCTTGAGGGAGCATTTCTTCTTGGTGTTCCCTCTCTTCTGTTTCAAATCCCTCAGAAGCTTGAAAGGAAAGCTGCCTCAAATCCATAACAATGTTAGATGAATCTGCTTCTGCATGTAAAGCATTTTCCTCTGCCAGATGCGTATTTACTCTCAGCTTGCTCAAGCCTGATTCTCTTTGCTTTACAGAAAACTCTAGATCATCCAGCTTCTTCTGTGGGGCACTAACAAATGATTTCTTGGTCCGTCTTTTTTCTAGAACTCCCCTTTCTGCACGCTGCAGCTTTTCAAATTCAATAATCTTATGCTTCACCTTTTTCCCTGGGTAGTACCTCTCTCCTCCAAGGGCTTCCTCGTAGGCAGTGACAGGCAAGGCTTTCATGTCCTGAACTGTGTCAGAAGTTCTCTTGGAGTGGATATTCAACACATAATCACTTGGAGAATGCCCTGGCACATTTCCCCATTCTGCTCCAAGGTTTCCAAAGTCATCTCCAACTTCTTTTCTAAAGCTAGCTTTGCTGAAATCATCACCGAATGGATAAATGTCATCCTCTGTACTGTGTGGCTGAGAGATTTTACTTACATGCTCCTCACCTTGGTATTGTAAGAATTCAGCTCTGTGAGGCTTATCACTATCTGTGGCTCTTGAAGTGCCCTGCATGGATTTGGACAGCTTTTCACTAGAAGTTGTACCATATACTTCATTTTTTTTGTCCACCTGCCCAACTGTTTCAAGACTTTGAAAATACTCCCTTACAGTATATTCTTTTATGTTTGATTGGGCAGCAGAAGGACCAACTAGATCATAAAAATGTGTCCTTGCAGATTCCTCCTGAACTTGTACTTGTTGCTTTTTAGAATATTGTGCAAAAGTTCCACTTACATTTTCCAATTGACTATATTCCCTGTAAGTGATGGGTTCTATGGTTAAATCTAGAATACTGTCTGCTACGCCTGAATCATTTTCAGCCACACATTCATAGCTTCCAGAATCTTGTGAGTTGACATCATAGATATATAATCTGTGGCTATAATTAACTTTTTCAACCTGAAACTTTTGGTTCTGCTGTATAAGAGCACCATTATGTAACCATGTGACTACAGGCTGAGGCTCTCCCAATATCGAGCATTCAAGCATTATAGAATCCCCTTCCCTACAGCTGGCATTCCGTGGCATTTCCTGGAATATTTTGGGTGGCTCATTAGTAATATCAGAGGAGAATATAAATTTGTGTTTTGGTGATTGGCTGGTTTGATCTCGAGGCGTTGCTTCAGGCTCTACCTCAAACAGTTCCCTGTATTCTTTGTCCTGTTCTGGGGTTGGGGTGGCTGCAGTTATCTGAATTTCTACAGGGAAGGAGAGTAACTCTGTGTCTGCAGAGGGGAGCTCAGGGGGTCGAGTTTTTAGCTGATAAAGATGTCCTTGCCCCTCTTGACTGAAAGATGGATGAGTACTTCTTGCCTGGTCAAACACCAAGGCCAGCTCTTCCTCTTCATCTGTGTAGTCGGGCCACACTGGGACCTTAGGAGGCTGGGAAGCATACCTTGCTTTTGCCTTCACTCTAAGCATACCAGATGCTTTTACTGTTCCATACTGGTTAAACAGCACACAGGTAACTGAGCCTCCATGTCGAGGCTGAACAGAAGGAAATGTTAATGTTGAGCAGTTCTCGAACGTATGAGTGGCAAAGCCTTGACTCCGTGGTATTGGCATCTCATTGTTGTACCATGTCACTATGGGCTGAGGGTACCCTTGAAAATGACATACAAATTTACAGCTATCACCCTCATAAACTTCTTGAGATTCAATATCCTGAAGAAATGAAGGTGGGCAACGTTGTGGATGCTTTTGAAAGTAATTTTCAAAAGATCTTGTTTTCTCCTCCTGCTCAGTTTTGAATTCTTCCACGTTCATGGGAGCAGGGGGTTGACTTCTCCAACCCTGCCGTGTTCCTCCTTCACTATCTACACGCGTATCCAAAGACTCACTGGAATATGGAGTGAGAACTCGAGACATCTTTTCAGGAACCTCACACATCTCCTCACTCTTATATTCATACATCTCCCGATTAGAGGTAAACGTTGATTCCCTGACCACAGAGCTGGTCACAGCCTCTTCAAACTGATCCCTTGCTTGCATGTTTTCACTTACTAGCTCATAAAAACAGCCTTTTGGAAGGCTTTCTTCTAGAAATGTCTCTTGGCTCAGGCTATATTCAGTCTGGAGAATTTCTTCATCACCAGTCGCTTGGATGCTTGGAGGAGGTTCTCTATTTTGATGTATTTGATTAGGAGGGGAGTATGGATTTTGGGTGATTCTCTCAACTGAGTTTTCAACGCGATCCCTGTCTTCGTCAAACTCACACACAAATCTACTCTTCACTTCCTCTCTAGAGAATGGGGCATCTCTAACAGCATCCTCATTTCTTGCAGTCTTTGAGTTTATTTCAGACGATGCATCTAAAAGAGATGACTTCTTTTTCTCCAAGAAGATTCTTCTAGCCTCCCGTAATCGCTGCAACTTCATTTTGGTCTCCTCGTCTAGGAAACTTTCACCTACATTAAGCCAACCTCTGATATCAGATTTACTTTCTGACCACTCATTGTCATCATATACATAGTCTGCTCTCCTGACAGGGCTCACTGTCCTAAAGTGTATTGTTCTCATCATTCCCATTTGTTCCACATCCTGCTTTTTGTTAAACGGGGAGCCAGTAAACCTCAGGTCAACCTTTATCCTCTCTTCTCTCCTTTCACCTAAAACCCCCATGCCTTCACAGCTCTGCTCTGTCCTTTTCAGAAATTCTAAGTATCTCTCATCTTGCCCTTTCTGGACAACATGCAATGATGCACTGGACTCAGCCGACCCCTCACTATTAACTGCCAAGAGCCTGTAACTTCCGGAATCTCGGCCTTGGACCCTCTTCACCTCTAAGCTGGAAGAATGTTGGTGTAAATCATTCTCAGTTCTTATAACCCGACGACGACCTGTTGGGATGGGTCTATTATTATGAAACCAAGTCATTTCTGGAGTTGGACAGGCAATCAGTCTGCATGTAAACACAACAGGTTCACCCTCTAAAACATATTGAAATGTGAGTTTTTGAGTAAAAGTAGGCTTGAAACATTCGGGCCAGGAGCTTGTGGATGACATTCTACTTGCGTATCTCCTAGCCATCAGGGAGTGGTGGGTGATGTCTTCAGAGTCAGAGAAGGCACTGCGCATGTCTCCTGCATGTTCAGCTTCTCCCTCAGAGAGTTCTTCTGCAAAGAAAATCAAATTACAGAGCATTTTACTATTTTCCATAGCACTTGAAAAAGTTGAAAATAAATGAAATTGTAAATAGGAAATGAAATAAAAGGCATGCTACAGAGTCTCACAAATCCATAAAAGAATCACTCACCATATTTGTTCGAATAAACGCAACACCGTGTTCAGTTTAAAAGATTCTGACATGAAAATCGTTCGTTGTCTGGTCTGGTTTCTTCAGACTGCTGAAATTTCCTCTTGAACAAGCAAAAGTGCATTTCAAAATAACATTTTCCTGTGTGCATTTGTTTTGAGGGCAGGACAACTTTGCTGTTTTGATGGCTAAGAGGAAAGTCTTACCTGACTTGCAGAGAGTAGAATAAACGCCCTTTCTGATCCTTTTGAATGTAGATTAGGTTATTAGATTTTTGAGAATTAACTATTTGAAAAATATATAGAACTATAATCACAGATGAAATAAAATGAGAAGGCGTTTATTCGAACTAATACAGCTATAGAGTCACAACATTATGCAAAGTAGAGCAGGCAAGGGCAACATGAGATGGCTGTCTGCAAGCCAGTATAAGAGACATGTCAATGTTAAAGTGATCTGTGTGCATGAGGTGTAGGCCAAGAATGGAAATGTAAGGCTGTCACACATCCTAAACAAAGTAGCATTTCTATTATAATTCATCCATGACATTGCATTCTGAAAATGACAGGTTAACGCCCATTGTTCAATTCAATTCACCATGATTTTGGAAACAAACTTCTACTTCATGATTCCATGCATTAAAGTGACAACTGTTCATGGTACACACTTTTCAAGATGGCTGCAAACATGAATCTGAAAGTTTCAATACAAGATTTAAAATTACCATCCAACAAATTACTGTGAAATGCACATAACCATCAGCATTCTAAACCAGGCATGCGACATAGTAATATATACTCAAGGAGATATATTTGTACATCTATGCCATATTCTCAATAATACTAAGAGAAATAAAGTAGGCCAAGGATTCTACCAATCCTCCAGAATCTCTACTTTAATCTCACATTGATCATAACAATACCTTTCATCTCCATTTCAATCTGCTGTCCAATCCTCTCATGTAAAATGGATTCAGGGGCTAAAGTAGAAAAACAACAGGAAATTTTGGTGAGTAACTGCATATAGTTTGTGACCAGTTCATGTTTTATGTGATAAACACTGTCCTTCTGTTATAAAAAGAGAAAACACACTCCGCCAAAGTACCCATGCCAAATGAATCGATGAGCTGATGTATCAAAAGTTGACAGAGTAGGGACCCAATGCCCCATGCCTTTACATGCACTCAGAAAAGCAACTCAAAAGCTAAAGGAATATCCTCCTTGTAATGCCCTACTGACTACATACTTGCTGAGAGACAAAACCACATTTATTAGGAACATGCACTTGCTTGTTTGCCACTCTTAGTTTTTTTTTTCAGCAGAATCAAGTGTTTTTTTTTTTTACTAGCAAATGGTTCCTTGATTTGAGCTACCTCTCAATCTTGAAATTGTACAGAGTCCAATTATACATTGCCAGTGAACAAAGACTCCTCAAGTCTAAATTGCTTTTATTATACAAGGAGAAGGTATAGCTTTGCAGCACTATGGCCTCTGGGACAACTTCCAGAATGAGGGCTGGTAGCCTGGGATACATGTTCTTCAATTCATGTAGCACTGTGACAGATGCTACAAAGGCTCTTTTCTTTCTTTCTTTCCTTCCTTCCTTCCTTCCTTCCTTCCTTCCTTCCTTCCTTCCTTCCTTCCTTCCTTCCTCTCTCCCTTCCCTTCCTTCCTTTTTTTTGCATGTCCTTGTGATCTGTGGCATGATATAAATGACAAACCCAATGCAATGATTTTTTTAATTTCATAGGTTGGTTTAGTTTGTAACTCCTTTGAGTTTAACACTTTCAGTGTCTGAGCAAAGAGTAACTTGTATAACTACTCTGCTTCATGATTCTTTTGCTAGTCAAAAATAAAGTTAGGGTAAGGCATACATTAGCTGTGCTTGGAAGTATACAACTCATGCTGAAAGTCAAGAAGGCAGACTGTCATGATGATGAGAAGAAAAGCTTGTTAGGCTCTAAAGTAACATTTGATGTAACTATTTTATTGTGCACTTATGACCATATTCAAACAGACTAACAAGCTGGTTATATTCCTGTTTGATCTTGGTGGGCATCCATGTAGCTTATCTAAATGTATTAGATCCAAATAAAAGAGGCACATATAAATACTGGCTTTATGTTAAATAATCAGATGCTTGTACTCAATCCTCCATTCTTCAAACACACAAAAAAAAGCATCTTATCTTCAATTCCTTTATTAGTACAAGAAATGCTGCCTGGGTTTCAAAATCTTCTCTTGCTTCAGTAACATTTTAATAACATAATCAAATAGAGCTGAGCACACAAGAATTCCTGGGACAAAAGTATCCAGGTCAATCCACTACTCTATTGAGATGATGCTCGGCACTGTACATTTTAGACACTATCTGAAAGATCTATATTTGCCCCCTTCCGTAACACAGCCAACTCCCAACTGCACGATGTGGCAAAACTATCACTGCTGTCACCTACACAGCTCGAAGACAGAACCTCTGTACAGTCATTCTGTACAAATTACTGTGCTAGCCAAAGCTGCAGTTGAACCAAGAGCCAGTTCTCTAAACAGAGCAACTTCATTCACTTAGATGTTTTGACTGTTATGGAGAGAGAGCCGGTGATTGCCATGGAACAAAAATCTCATATTCAGAAAAGAATCTCCTCTTGGTGAGCGGGGCTGCAGATGTATTAAGTGAACGAATGAGACTGATCTTTGAACTGGCCAGAAGGATGGCTGCAATTCAGTGCAGAGAGAGCTGTACTCAAGACAAACCTTGACTGCTATCACTGTAGCCATCAGTCATTTGATAAGGATCAGGGAGGAACTTCCCACAACCCCCAAGGATGCCTGACCTCTGTCCACTGGCCCCTTTCCATGTGACCAAGTATGTCCTCGCCTATAGACACATAACACCAGCTCCAGGCACTTCAAATACAACATTCTCATTCTATTTGTGTCCAAAAGGCAACGTTACAGGTAAGAGGGAAAAATTATGCTTGTCCCAGACAAATTTTTCTTTGCTCTTTGAGACACAATAGAGATTCAAGAACAATAATAGTTAAAATAATGACATTTCCATGAGAAAAACTGCTATAATTTCAAGAGAATGTAAGGCTGTAAAAACAGTATCATTTATAGAAAAATTATCTACAGACCATTAATTGTAGTCTGAATAGAACCTTATTATTTTCAATATCCAATTTTCTATTTTCATGGCTTCTTCTATAAACCTAGAACCTCCAGGCCTGAAAAGAAATGACAAAGGCTGCTTTATGGTAAACTCACTTATCATTAATGATAATTTACCGAACTCTCACTGAGGAATCAATCAAATTGGAATTCAGCTCAGTGTCAGATACAATGATAATTACCCAAGGAGTGCTTGGCAACTACAATATTTTAGCCTTCTCAGGTGTATTTTTTTAAGGCTTGTCTTTGGTAAAGATTAGATGACGAAACACTTATGAAACAACTGGATTTCCTGATCTGAGATTTCACACTGAATCTGGATTAGAAAGTTAAATTCTCCTACAAGTTTGGCCAGTGACTTGGTCTACTTTCTTTGGGTGTTTGCAGGTAAGAGGCTAGAGATGGGTTAAGGAACATATTCACTGACTTGGTTCGGTTGCACAGAAAGCTTCAGAAAGTGATGGGGATGGAGTGAAGCAAGCCATACAAGCCGTCACGTGGCCACCTTCCCCACCTAGTACTGCTCAGGCCATCTTTCCACGGCCATTGTGCACCGCCCAGCTCTACTGTCCTTGCTCTGCTGCTTAAACACTGTCCCCGGCAAGACACCGACGCTTCCTTTCTGTGGACGCTTCACTCGGATGCCTCCACCATCACACCCTTGTGAGTCTAGACACTATATACACAAGACTGGCTTCTCCAGAAATTGATCAGTGTTGCCACACTTTATGGTGAAGACCTGAAGCCGCAGGGGTAGGGTCTAAGCCGAAGGGAGAGGGTCTTGGCTGCACCCTTCTTCCCTCCAAAATCTTTGGCAGATAGCTCGGGACTTCTGCCCTTTGTGACAGGGGGTCAGTGGGGGCGCAACCCGTCTTTGGAACAGATGCAGCCGTGTGGGTAGAGTTTTGAGATACACTCTCAAGGCGTGTGCACTGCATATTTATGTAACGATCCTTGACATGACTTAGGTTCCTTTCAGAATATTTTGCTCTCCTCCTTTGTGAAGAAGGAATTGTTTGGTGTCCGGGGCTTTGTGGACTCTCTTACGTCTTTCCTAGAACTTGGCTGTCTAGAGCTTACACTGTACAATTCCGTGACCAGAAAAAGAGAAAAGAATGTCAAGTCTGAAACTGACTCCCTTGTCTAGGTCAGTAACATAAAATGGCATTGGAGATGGAGGTGAATGACGCCATCCTCATGCAGACAGCATGCCAGATGCAGTGTGCTCTAGAATGTGGAACCACACAAGAGAAAATTTACTGCCAGGGCCCAGCAATGGGTGGGTACTGAAGGCTTATGCAGACAGCGGACAGCACCTGGCTCCCTTCCTCTGTCATCCTTTCAGCCATGCAGAGTGACACAATCTGGTTCTCTCTCCATCCACACCCGTTTTTATTTATCTGACTATATCTGACACATTACTGGTTCTTCATCATGTGCTTAAATATATTATTAAGCAGAAAGATCGTTTGATGATGAGATGATGCAGTATCATTTGGGAAAACAAACCCCTCTCCTCCAAAAGAAAACAGCCAAGCAAAATTGGTGCCTAACAAAATAGTGGTTTTGTGTTGCATGGAACACATACTTCAGTTACATTCAAGTATGTAGGTTAACCCATAGTTGGAGACTCGGGGAGATGTATTGCAAGTCAGTTGGTTAGTAAATTGTGAACGGATTGAAGTGCTCAGTGCAGCAGGCATCAAGAAATCTCATTAGTAGCAGTGGGAAGGCAGACAGAAATCAAAGTCCTTGGAGCAAGAGGGGCTTTACCTTTTGCAGTCACTGTGAGTGTAGCTGCACAAGTGGCTTCCCCAGCACTATTGGCTGCTCTGCAAGAGTATTTCCCAGCATGCTCTGGGAAAGCATCAACTATAAGCATTAAAGCCATGCCTGTGGACTCCTCAAAATGGAAAACTACATCTTTTGATGGTAGAATTGGCTGGTGGTTATGAAACCACTGGACTGCTGGTTTGGGAACACCAGAAACCCTCGCGTGAAATCTGACTGTCTCCCCGCAGTGCACCCTGAGGCTTGACAGAGGCTGGGTGAAGATGGGCTTTTGGCCAAGGGCCTCCTTCTTAAATGAAACTGATGGAGAGACATGCCATTGGAAGTCTGATGTAACTTCTTCATATTTGCTAAATCCTGAAAAGAAGCATGCCAGTTTTTAATGCTCTTCCCTGCTTAAATCAAAACTCACTTGGAATTGTCTATTTTAAGCTCACCACAGATTTCAGTGAAGAACTAGGCCCCAATCCAATCCTAACATTTTGTCACTATTGAATCAGAGTCACACAAATTCTTGTCCATTTTCCAGATAGACAAGCTCAGACACAAATGGGTTAAAGAATAAAATGAACTACATTGCTCATGAATGCAATAATGGAGAATGCAACTAGATTTAGGGATTATTTTTCCCACTCTGCTTATAAATGAAACTTTTCTAGTTTGTAAACCACTTAAAATTCATTCTTAAGAAAATATATAATTATATTCCTTAAAATTAAAAAAATCCTTATGGATTTCTGTATATATCATATATATTACATTTACTGAGAAAAATAGCATCATTGTGTGTGAAATTATTTTATAATTATTTTATTTGGTGTGTGTGTGTGTGTGTGTGTGTGTGTGTGTGTGTGTGTTTTGCTGGGGAATAAACTTAAGACCTGGAGCATGCTAGGCAAGTGCCATACCACTGAGTCACACTCCCAGACCATTGTTACTCTTGTTTTGAATTAAAGTCCTCAGTGACCAAGAAAGTATTTCTGATTATAGCATAACTAATGAGCAGAAACATTATATCACCTCAACAATGGGTCTCTCAACACTTAGGGGGTCCTTTTTGTCTTGGTGAACCTATAATCTTGTCATCAGATCTAAAATTATCTACTGTAATGTCACATGAAGATGGTCTGGTCTCTAACTCAGTAAGAAAGCAATTATACCCATTTCTTCAGCATTTTCCTCTACAGTCTGATACATGCTGATTAGGAAGCAGAAAGTCAGTGGTGACAATAATACATCACAAATCTTTATGGAGACAAAGCAGGGCAAATAAAAAGACAAGGGCCAAACAGAACTTGTCAATGAGGAGCAGAAACTGTGTGCAATGTGAGGATCAAAAATTAAATGGAAACCATGGCTAGTAACTGTTACTGTTATTGTGAAATTTTAAGAGTCTCACTCTACCTTCCAGTCGCAGGGTGGCGGTGCTGGACACTTGGCCCACAGCATTATTAGCAACGAAAGCGTATGTTCCTTCATCCTCTGGATAAGCCTCAGCAATCTCCAGCTGGTAGGTATCTTCAAACTGTGTCATTCTGAAGAACCGAGATGGCTTGATTTTCTTGTCCTTGCAGTACCAAGACACTTTCAGATCTGCAAAAGAAAACACATTTGTTGTTAAATAAATAAAATTAACAATTTATTGTTAAAGTGAGAGCATCTCTTACTTATCTGTAAGCACCTGTGTGACTACATGGCTCCCATCTTCAAGAAGGAAACATTATTCTAGAAAGATCTAGCTTCTTCTATTGATGAACTAGTTGCAATGTTTCAAACTCAAAAATTTTACTTTTATCCTTTCAAAAAAATGTTTTCTTTAGACAGAATCTTATGTTGCCCACACTGGCCTTGAACTTGCTGTATAGAGGCTGACCTCTGACTTCTAATACACCTGCCTCTAAGTCCTAATTCTGGAATTGCATGCATGTGCCAGCCCTCCTAGCCATCAGTTATAGTCTTGTGACATTTGTGTGCCATGTTCAGTAGCTTGAGAAAGAGTTCATTTGTGAAGCAGGATGAAGGATCTGGAGATTGTGGCTGAGGCATAGGTGAGAATGTGAGGGAAATGTCCACTGTAGTTTGCTAAGGATAAGTAAATGCGAAATCTGAGCAACTCATGTCCCATCAAGCCTAAAACGAACATCCTTACATCTCTACAATGAACCAATGTTAAAGGCTTTAGTAAAATAGTTACATAGAAAGTAACTTTTACAAATGGATAGACAGGGAAAACTCACAGCCTTTAGACATCTTAGACTCATTTGACTATTTCCATGTAATAATTTGGGCTATCTCAATAAAAAGAAAAAATATGAATCAATGATGAAATGTTGCCATATGGCTCTATTTTAAGGGAACACACATGTTTAGTTAAATGTGTTTAGTATCAGAACTGAGACATCTTGGTTTGGAACACAGTTGTGACAATTTCCTTGCAACTCAGCCATTCAGAATCTTGGCGCCTTCCTTGATCTGTGAATGACACCCTTTTCACAGTGACAGCAGCAATGTATGAACTACAGGATCTTCCTTCTAAAGAGTGGGACCTTCCTGTTCCCTAGGTCATAAGATACATTAGAAACGGTATGCTGGCCGTATAGTTTGGTAGCCTCTGACCTGGACATGCCACTTAATCTCTCTAGATCACGGTTCTTATCTGTAAAAGGGATGCATAAGAATTCATGGACTAAACACTGCACACATGTGCTGTGAGAGCTCAGTGACCACACCACATGATGACTCACAATCCACTGAAGGAAGAGGCTCATTGTAGCAATATGTCTGATGCCAAGGGAGACCAGCAGTGTCTTCAGTAACATGTAAAAGGCTAAGGGCGTGTGATAGGTAAATGTCAAAAACGATTAAACAGCTATTCCATGCATGAACTAAACTGTATGTGCACGCATGGGTGTGTGTTTCATCTCCAGGGTGAAGAGTTTGGTATGTCTCATTACAAGGTGCTGTGCTTATTTCTACTGACGATTGTGCCATTGGTGGACTGATTGGAACACCATGGAAAACAAAGGATGGGAATTGCTAGCAACCGAATGCAGTAAATGGAGAGAAAAACATAGAACCTCTCTTGGCAGAGCATTTGCTCCATCTGGCTAGCACACCGCTGCCTGAGTTGCTCATTGGCTGACTGCAGCTTCTGTGAGCCCTCCCCCCACCTGCCACTCATTCCCTCTCACCTTTATATCTGGTTCCTAACCCTCACTCTGTTACTTCCGGAATATATTCCCAGCTACCCTTTCTTCTCCCTCTGGGTCTGCCTGGTGAGGGCCTCATCGGTCAGTACCTTCCAAGCTTCTCCCTTCCTCCCCTCATCTTCTTTATCTAGAAAACTTTTTTCCTCTTTTGCCCAACACAGTATTATTTCTAAAGACAGACTGGATCAGGTCATATAGAGGCTAAAAAAAAATAAAAAATCCCTGGGTGACTCCTTGGTTGCAAACAAGACCGACTCTAAAATCTAGGCACAGAACAGAGAGTTCTGGTGTCTGGCTTTTGTCTTCCTTTTGCCTATTCCTGACAACTAAACTTTAACTGTAAGTGGCTTCCAGGCCATCAAATTCGAAGTCCTCTGTGACTTGTAAAAGTGTTCCTCTCTGCCTGTTATGTGTGTTTGCTCTGATCCTACCACCCCTTGTTCAGTGCACACACCTTCTCCAGCTGTCTCTCTGACAGAGAACATTTAGTTTATGTGACAGCATTTATGACTGTGCGGTTTAGACACACCTCTTAGAAGGCAAGAGCCAGTCTGGCCACTCCCAGCATTTAGCGTCTCCATAGCAAAGGAGGAGTTTAAGCATTGTTAGAATAAAATTGGAGAGGGTGCTTAGGAATGTAGTGAACATCTTTCATCATTATATTAATAATTCTTTATTATTTAAATAATCTGTCATTCTCTAAGCCTCTAAGTGGTTCAGGCTTATTTTCTGTAGAACAAGCAAATGTTAAATTTACACTTTTCCAAATTTCCTCTTCACCAGTAGGGGGCACCAGAGACCTTCAGCAGATAATGTTTTCCTAGCGAGACAGCAGCCTGAAAGTGTTCACTCAGGCTTCAGAAGATATCCAGGCTTTATTCTTCCCTACTCTGAAAGTGTAGGGCCAAGGGATTTGAAACCTCAGAATCCTCTCCAGTTTGTGGGAGGCAGGATGCACTCTTGTAGGAAGTACATGGCCAGGGTAGGTGGTGTAAATATTTTCAGTCTCAGGAATAAAACATCATTCATTTGGAGGTTTCTGGAATGTCGCTTCATTTCATGAACTTAATTTATATCATATTAAAGACATGTCTGTATGAGGGTGCATAAATATTATTACATATAGGCAGTTAATGTTGCTGTAAAGCTACAAGGTCTACTCTAACACAGATATCAATTATGCAGAAATGATTTTTCCTTATTGACTCTATAGTTTTGTAGAAAACTTAGGATGAATTTTTGTAACATTTAAGATAAAACTATAATATGAACTGTAGACTAAAAACCATTATACACATATTGTTATAATGATTGCTACTTAGATGATTGTGTGTGTGTCTGTAAAATTTTCCTTTAAAGTTCAATGACTCTGTGTGTGTGTGTGTGTGTGTGTGTGTGTGTGTGTGTAGTATAGATTAGGATATTTCATTTTAAAATGAAATTACTACATTAGAAGGACATTATCAAACTATTTTCCATTTACTGGTATTCAGCATATCTCAAAAAACTACACTTCAAAGACACAAAGTCCATAGAATCCACCAACATTTTATATCCAGTGCGAGTCTCTAAGGCTCTAATAAATAGATGCATTAGCACCAGTCACTTGGGAGTCCTGCCTATGGGTGCTTTACATACATCATACTTTAATTATACTCATAAGCTGAATAGGTCTATTAGGTTTCTTGATTAGCATCTCTACCCTAGAGGAGGACACCATTAGTTCAGAAGACTTATTGAAATCCTAACTGGTTTAGGAAAACAGCTATTGGCAAGGCAGAAATTGAGTTATAAACTAATGGAAGAAGAGTAATAAAACAATAGCTACCAAGCCTTGAGAATTCCCCTGTAGTGGTTGCTGCACAAAACCAAGAAAAAGAGGAAGTAATTTTCATCTAGAGTAAATCACTCACTCATTCCTTTGATTGATGTGAGCATCTGAGGTCAGGCCACAATCATACTTAATATTTTCTTTTCAAAGTCAAGTGAGGGGTTGGCTGTTGGCACTTGATAAATATGCTTACAATTAAAAATGAAGCTGATGACTCTGAGTGATGGTTTATTTGTTTGTGAGACATCTTCATGATGGAAGAAAGGTTGAAGGACTCTGTGCCCCACACCATCCTTTGCAAGCACCAATAATGACACCTTTTTATTAAGTACCTACCTGTTCCTGAAACTTGGCATTGGAATCGTGCTGGCCGCCCCTCAGATGTGACTGTGTCCTGAAGTGGGGTGATGATGGCAGGGGGATAAACTGGCATTTCCTGATCTGGAGACACAACTTCTGGAACTAAAGAAAGAAACCATAGAGTTTGTCATGGTTGTCCTCACATCTCTCCCATTTGGGCACCCACAGTTCTGTCTTTATTTCACAGGGCACTGTTCACAGACTCAGGTAGTAATCTATTGTTACTACCCTGGGAGAGCTCTGGGCCGGCTTCCTACCTTCCACAGAAAGAGAAGCTGAGGTTGTGGCTACTCCGTAGTCATTCTTGGCTTCACAGGTATAGACAGCCGCATCCTCTGGGAAGGCTTCAATGAGCAAAAGTGTGTACTCCTGCCCATCGTGGAGAAACTTGCACTTGAAGCCAGTGGAGAGCAGCTGCTCCTCTTTGTACCAGGAAATTTTGGGCTGTGGCCTTCCCGATATCACAGCGCAGAAGCGAGCAGGCTTGCCGGACTGCACAGTTACAGGCTGGAGCTCCTGCAGGACTTGGGGTGGTTCAGGAGCTAGAAGACAGCACCAGGAAAGAGCCCATGAAGGATGAGGGGTAAGCAGCATGTGATGCTTCATGCATTTGCTTCAAGATGGCTATGCGCCTGGAAACAAAACCCCAGTGTTGCGATATCTTTACTGGCATCTTGATATTTTTTGCACTGAGAGTTTTTTTTCCTTTCAAGGAAGGGAAAGAACTTAAGATAGATTTTTAAAAGTCTCATGAGGGGCACTGAGAGTGTCAGGCACCTAAGCATGACATTAGTATTCTGGTTCATAGTTGGTGCACACCAACAGACAGCTAAAAATCTAGAACAATTCTCATCTCCTACCTACTTTAAAATGTTATGTGAGCAAATTCCGCGGTGAAGAGGCTTACCATGTTCAGGTTTGTTTGCTTTACAAGTATTTATGCATATGCCACATTTCTCTGCTACATACAGGGGCTGATGGGATGTAAGCCTTGGCTGGCTGAATACCATTCCATATCAGTAGAGTGCCAATGAACAGATTTTAAAAATTCAGCTTTGTGATTATGCTAATCAGTGTATATTCTCGGTGTTGGATGACAAGACCACTAACAGGAAGAAAGGCTGATACAGGCTGGCATCTGGTACAACTTCCTCACTTCTCTGCACTTCTGCCTCTCTGCTACTGCTCTAAGAGGAAACCGGGGCCAAGGTATATTCTTTATGAATGTCGATACAGCTCCTAGTACCCCTTTACCACACCTAGGGGAGTTTTCTCCAAGACAGTCAGAGATGTGGCTGGGATGCAGGTTCTACTCTTTTCTGTGTGTCTAGGTTAGGCTCGGGCCTGTCAAGCTCTAAGTTCAGAGCTAGCATTTCTAATGAGGAAAGCAGAGGTTTAATGACATCCTCCTGAGGACTATTAGGGAGCTTCTGGTAGCATGAGGAATTCCACTTCCAAAGGCAAAGCACTGATCTTAAAGCTCGGGGCAGAGTCCCATTCCATTCTGCCCGTGGCTCTCTAGGCACACCAGGGTCTCAAAGGAGATCTCTGGGTTTGCAATCAAGGTTGGAAATGTCTCCATCACTTGTATAGAGGTGCTATTTACACTGAAACAGTTAGAACAGAGAACTATGATAGCTTAATGCCATATACGGAAAGCCATCTGGAGTATATTATAGTTGACACACGGTGAATGTTCAGTAGTGTCAATCAAACAAATGAAGTCCCGGCCAGCAGGTGCTTCCTGAAAGTGACATCTCACTAGTCCTTTCAGCAGCCACTCTTTTCCCACAGGGCTGATGTGAGCACAAATGCAGTTACATCCAGATGAGTGCCATGGGTTCCTTAGAGAATTCTCAGGCACCACCACTGTGTTAGTGGAATAAAAGGATTATTCCAGATGAAACCACAAAACATACTGAAGTCCAACCACATACCATTGACATAGAGAGTCACAGAACTCCTGTTTCTTCCTGCCACAAAGGTGTATTCTCCTGCATCGCTGTGTCTAGTCTCAGATATAAACATCCGGTGGATTCTCCTCTCCACCACATACTGGTGTCGCTCTTGAACTTGGAAATTGATTTCAATGCCATCTTTATACCAGTGGGCATCCACGTCATCTTCATTGACCTCAAACTCAACAACAGCACGCTGCTTCTCGATGACCTGTTGATGGGACAACACAGGAAGAAAACTGAAAATTAATCTGGCTCTAGTCCAGTTCATCCATTTCTAAAGCTGTTCACTGAAAGAGCAGGTCATCATGACATCGTAAGCTGGCTGATTATGGTGCATTTAAATTTTTTCCTGCGCACATTTTTGGATAAGTGGTACCCAAATCTCTTGTGAAGGGAATCAAACTCATACCTGGGCTTAATGAGGGGATGCTGCTCCAGGAGACAATTATTTCATCTTTAAATGTCTGTGCTTTAATAAATAATACCTGAAATGATGACATTTTACATCTGGGGGCCTTTAATTATTTACAGAGGTCTTTGAAGTTCCCCTTCAATCTGATTTCACATCATATGCACTATAATTCTATGAGCTAGAGAACAAATACTCTCAGTCTAAGAGTGACAAAACCAAAGTTCAGAACAAAAAGATGAGGGAAGAGGAGCTCAGCTGGTCATGTGAGTCCTCACCGCAAATGGTTTTTTGTTTTATTTAACACAGAACAAGCTCTCTAAAAGTATGATTGTTTTTTCTGGAAGAGAAAAGCGATGAATCTGAACTCAAAATGAATTTCTTAGAATATACTCTCTCCATTGTTTCCTTTGGAAAGATCAGCATTTGTAAGGGTAAGTGCTGTAAGCACAGTGGATGTTATGGTGGCTTGCATGAGCATGGCCCCCAGAGGCTCATGTGTTTGAACCAGTTAGTGGAACTGTCTAGGGAGGATGAGGGAGTCTGGCCTTGTTGGAGGAGGTGTGTCACTGAGGTTTCCAAAACCTATGCTGGGCCAAGTCTTTCCTCTCTGTCTGTTGCCTGTGGATCAGACCGGAATGCTCTAAGGTACCATGCCTGTCTTCTTTCCACCATGATGATCATAACCAACTCTCTGAAACTGTAAGCAAGCTCCCAGTTAAGTCTTTTCTTTACAAGAGTTGCCTTGGCTGTGGTGTCTCTTAACAGCAATAGAACAGTGACTAAGACCAATAGCAAAGTGTCTGTTTAGCATCCTTAGTATGAATCCAGAACTGTTCATACTGGGATTACTCTTAGACTCACAGCAAGCACTCACAGACACTTGAATCCTATATACCTGCCTCTTCATGGGGAGAAAGGGGGAATTTGCCATCTCCTAGATTTTCTTATTTCTAGCTTATGTGTGAATGTCACAATTTAAATTTTAGTATGTTTTTGACTGGAGCCCCATGGGACAAAGTCATTTGTTTAACAAGCATAGTTTCTACAACTGTTTTAAAATTTTACCTTATGTGTTTGGGTGTTTTGCCTGAACGTATGCCTATGCACCATTTGCATGCCTAGTGGCAGAGGAAGTCAGAAGTAGGCACCAGATTCCCTGGAACTGGGGTTACAGTTGCTTGTAATTTGCCATATGGGTACCTGGAGTCAAATCCAGGTTCTCTGGGGAAGCAGCCATGGCTCCCACTTAGCCATCTCTGCAACCCATCTACAGTTTTTTTTTTTCTGCAGCTGTTTTAATGAAAGAAATTAGCTAAACAGTGAAAGGACATACTTGTTGAGTGGCAAGAAACTGTGAGTTACCTAATGGCAACACAAGAATCTAAGCCAATAAGGGCAAGCTGACTTCATCCTTTCAAATACTGTGATTAGAAAAGTTAAAAAGTCAGAAATTGAGCCGGGCGGTGGTGGCGCACGCCTTTAATCCCAGCACTCGGGAGGCAGAGGCAGGCGGATCTCTGTGAGTTCGAGGCCAGGCTGGACCGACAGCCTCCAAAACAATACAGAGAAACCCTGTCTCGTAAAACCAAAAAAAAAAAAAAGTCAGAAATTGAAGCATGAGAGTGGATTACGTACTATTGATGATTTGTCAAGAAAACTCAATATGTGGACCATACCTGGACCTCCTTTTTAATACTGCGGATGCGCACATCCCTGCCCTCCACAAAGAGGTTAGCAGCTGACATGTTGCCCCCTGCCACCACCGTGTACTTCCCAGCATCGGACATCCGTGTCGAGGGGATCAGGAGACGGTGAACGTATCTCTCCTTCTGAATCTTTATCCTGTGGGAGGAAGCAAACTGGAGCTCAATGCATGGGATTCACAAGGAAATTGGAAGAGTTGGAACACAGCAAGGCAGAGTAACGGACCTGTCTGCCAGCTGAAGCTCTTGGCCATCTTTCATCCACTGGACAGTAATGTCGGGTTCAGAAACTTCACATTCAAACATGGCTCGTTTCTTCTCCAGAACCTTAATGTCCTTAATGTGTTTCCTAAATTCGATATGACGAGCTGCAAACCAGAACATAAAAAAATTAGCACTTGACATCTTTACTGATACATAAGTCACATGCTATTCAATTTATACATTTGCAGAGGTATCTGACCTATAGATACAGGGCTGCTTCCACCCCAGTATAACTATGAATGTGGCCCAACACAGAATCTGTAAACTTCAAACATTTAGGAATGGTTTGGAACTTATTTTGTAAATTTATCACATTGTTCTTAACCATGAAAAAGACACCATCTTGTTACATTGCCATGCAAAATGAAAGTGTGCATATTTTCAATTAATTAGTTAATGCATTGGATACACCAAATGAACAACCTCGAATTAATGTGTGGGCCAGGCCAGTGTGGCTCAGAGAAACCAAAAGGTTAGACAATCCTTATGACTTAGGGTGTATAATTTAATGTGCATATTAGAGTGTATAATTCAATGGCTTCCACTGTATATATTGTAGAGCCATCACCATAATTTTAAGGGCATTTCACTTTTCTCGAGAAGAACTCGGACGTCTCTTGGCCATCATATTCACTTCCCATCGCCTCCCGCTAGACTGAAGCTAATGATCTATGTCTCAATATACGCGTGTGTTAAAGCCATTTCATGTAAGTGGGTTCATACAGTGTGTGTTGCTCTGGCTGGTTCCTTTCATTTCATGTATTTCCAGCATTTACCCATATTACAACGTGTGTTAATAACTTCTTTTTATTTCAATTACCACCCTGATTGTATGGACATACCACATCCTATTTGTCTATTCTTTCATTGAAAGATTCATATTCTGTGTGGTACACTTGGCTTCTTTTTTTCTTATGGATACATTTAGGGAACCTTACCTTCAACATAAAGGGTAGCTGTCGATGTGGCTTTTCCAGCCACAAAAGTGTAGTCAGCGGCATCTCCAAAGTGAACATTTCTGATGTTCAGGGAGTGGGTGAGCTTCTTGGTTCTCATCTGGCACCTGTCAGTTGATTTGATTTCCACACCATTCTTTAACCATTTATAAGAAATGCCTTCATAGTTTACTGTCACCTCAAAAGTTATGGTGTCTTTTTCTTCAGCATTGATGTCTTTCAGCATGGATGTTATCATGATTGCTGCAGAGGAGGAATAAGAAACTCCTGAGTCTGCTCTGTGACTGTGCAGTAGGTTATAACAAGTGCATTATGGGAGTTTCTAATGGTTTCTGTCTATGTGTGTCATAATTTAGGGGTAGGAGCTTTGACACTGTTCATGTATGAGAGAAGGCTGGCTGAAAGAGCGACAGGGACATAAAGTGGGTGACACAGAACCATCTCTTTAGGTATACTTTTGATGATATTGTAATTAGAAACTTGTATCCATATGAAGAGGCTAGCAGAACTCATTGTGACCACACTAGATACTCTATCAAGAATGTTTTCAATAACTTAAATGATTTGGAGACAAAAGTGTAGAATATGAAAGAGTAACTCTGCTAAATATTTAGGTAAGTGTATGTGCACACATACCACCTATTCATGTACATACACACATATACACACCACCTATGCAGGTTCACACACGCATACATACAAACCACCTATCCAGGCACACACACACACACATATATACCTATATGTTTACTTACGGGTCACTGTCAGGGTAGCACTGACTTGGTCATTGCCACAAACAAATGTGTATTCTGCGGAGTCCTCGGTGCTCGTGTTCATGATGATCAGCTGGTGGAGTTTGCCTTGCACAACAATCTTGAACTTTTCACTCATCTCAATTTCCACACCGTTCTTCAGCCACATGGAAGGAACATTGAAGTGGGACACCTCACACTCAAAAGAGGCAGCTTTGGTTTCAGGAACCTCAATATTTTTCATAGTCTTTGTGATATGTAGTGCTTGGGGGGATCAGAAAGCAGCTCAGTTAGTGTGTTTTTAAGCACAGAGGGAGGAAAACAGTAGCCAGCCCAGAGTCACCCGGGGAATGCCACACAGGCTGCCAAACACTTACTCTCTACAAACAGCTTCGCTTTGCACTCCAGCTGCCCCACCATGGCCGTGTACTCCCCAGCGTCGGAGGGGGAGATGTTCTGCAGCATCAGCTTGTGGACCTTCCTCTCTGAGACCAGTCTGTGCTTGTCACTTGGCTTAATCTCCACATTCTTATGGAACCATTTTACCGGAACTGTGTCATGGGAAACACTGACTTCAAAGGCAACAGTAGCATTTTCCAGGGCAGTCACATCCTTTGGTTTTTTAATGATCTTGACAGCTAATGGGGAAAGATGGAGAAATTCAGTAATACAATTAACACAATGGAAGCCACAGGTTTTCTACCTGTACAAAGTTCGAGTCAACTTACTCTCTACATGCAGCCTGGCACTGGCTCCTAGCCTTCCAAGTTTGAAGCCATAGACAGATTCATCTACCAGGGTGCAGTTCTTAATCTTCAGAGAATATAATGTTCCTTGGACTGAGATCTCATACTTGTCATTGGAATCCAAGACGACTCCATTTTTGATCCACTGGACACCTTTGACATCTGGGTGTGTAAGTTCCACAGAGAAGATAGCGTCCTGTGTCTCTGTCACTGTGAGGTTCCGCAGTGTCTTCTTAATTTTGACAGCTTAAGAGGAGGTAAGAATTGGTTTAGAAAATAGCAATCATGAGCAGCAAGCAAAAGAAGTTCTCAATTTGATCACCACCAGTCAGCACGCAAAAGAATGGTTAGCCAACACTTTATAACTCGGTAGTCCCTCATTTCAAAAGACACTTAAGAAAATCTGAGATCCAGTTGGAACTGGACATTGTGCAGTGATATGAAGTTTTCATATCATATTCTAACAGCCTAATAGACTGTTTGGAGAAGGGATGAGGTATCAGAGTGTCTGATGCAGCTGTTTCACAGACCCTAAATGAAGCTTTCATCTCTCTCTCTCTCTCTCTCTCTCTCTCTCTCTCTCTCTCTCTCTCTCTATCACACACACACACACACACACACACACACAAATACATCTGATGAAAACTTGCACATTCTCCTACAGGATTCATAAAGAAAAGTTGATGGAATAATGATATTATAAAGTGAAAATGCTTGTGACCTTAAATGGCCATTCAGTTTGATTTTCCTGATAGTAACAGTTAGGAAAGTGGCAAGATTTGGGGATGAGAAGGCTATCATTCCATGACTGACCTTCCACTTTCAGCTTAGCAGATGTTTTGGAGGTGGCCACCTTGTAGGTGTATTCTCCCACATCGTCTAACTTGGCAGCAGCGATGACAAGTCTCCTTTTGTGGCCATCAGATTCACTTCTGAAGTTGTTACTCAGAGCCAAGGGTTTTCCATCCTTCAGCCACGCTCCCTCAGACTCAGGGTTGGCAACTTCACACTCAAACACAGCTTCCTGGGATTCAGCTACCGTCTGATCTGTGAGTGGCTTGGAGATGGCGCCCCCTTCAGAACAAGAGTGGGATTTGTGTGAGTCCTTTAAAATATCCACAGACTGAAGAAACCATTGCACAATTAAACATCAAATACCAAATTTTAAAAACATGGTTTTAAACATAAAAAGGTTACTTTTACCTCTATTTAGAAAGTACCACAGAAATCACTTATTCTTGATATGCATGACTAAAAGCCAGAAAATACATTGTGCAAAGGAAAAAAACCAGTTTAATAAAAAATTCTGAAATCTGTAACACAGATAGCTTTCAACTCAATTCCTTATTTTAGGAAGCCTGCTATTTGGTCCTCTAGGAATTATTATCTTAGTGCAAGCTTTATATTCAGGAAAAGTTTGCTGAGCAAAATGTCAAAGTCAATAATGTATTTATTGTTCACTTATTTGGTACAATGTCTTACATTGCAACACACTTTGGCCCCACACTCATGGGAATCCTTCTGCTTCAGCCTTCCAAGTGCTGGGATTATAGGCATTAAATCATCATGTTCAGCTTTCATTGGTATTCTTAAAAGAAACATCAAATATGTTTCTTATATACCACAAGCCCCTGAATTGAAATGTCATCTCTTCTTCAATGTTTTTTACTGTTGCCTTACCCCATTGTCACTGGAAGCAAAAGTAACTGCTTTCACTACTTAGTTGCTTAGGCACCTGTTTTCCCCTAAATCCTAAATTCAAGGAAAGGCACACACACACACACACACACACACACACACACACACACACACACACTTCACTTTTAGGTTTTGAGTTTCTAGTAATCTCTTGCCTATGGCAGATACTTTTAAAATGCCAAGGAAGTCACATAAGGACTTAAGGCCTTTTGTTTTATAAACTTAAAATGATATTGGAAATAATCTTGTAAATGTAAAGGACTTGAGATTTTATTTTATAGGTCTTTTATGTCCAAGTTACTAAGGAAATAAGTCATAATGTATACATCATGAGACTTACACATCAACTAGGACACACTTTTACTATCTGACCTGCTTATATACCAGAAGAGTCAAAACTGAGCAGAGCATCTCATTCCCTCAATGCTCAAACTGTAATGGACCAAAACTGATAATGATGACGTCTACTTCTGTGTGGACAAGTGGACTATAATTACTATTCTTCCATCTAGAGCTAAGGATTTCTACCAAATGGGAAACGTTGTGTTTCCCTTTCATGTCATGAAATACAGATGAATTAAGTTGTATTTATAATAGAAAATAATCATTGGGTCCACAAAAATGAAGTAAGAGGAACATGTTTAAAGGATAAAGAATGCTTTCAAAAATGAATCTTTATTGAAGCAAAGTTTAAATGAATCTCAGTTTAGACAACATTTTCATCATCTATCCTGAGGAGTGCATAGAGAAGAGAGAGACGCTGTCAGTTCTATGTGCATGGGCATATGCTCTGGTGTGGGGAAAGGAAACAGGGAATAAGCCACATGCATAGTAAGGACCATGAAAGAGTCCAGGACAAAGGCATCCAGGATTGGAGAAAGGAGTGGAGAGGTTAAAGAAAGCTCCACGGAGGAGCCAGCACCTGAGAGCGACAAATGGTTGCATCTGAAGTAGGGCTAGGTGAGCCCTCACAATTTAGACTGGTAGAGTCAGAATGAGGGTACTATTAGCCTTGAGATCAATGAGATAAGAAGCACAGTAGTGGGAAGCAGATGAGGATTTCAGGGGGAATGAAAACAATGCCTTTATAATTACACTATTTGCTCCTCAGAAGAACTGTGATTGAATGATCAATATACAAACCTGCCACGGTAAGCTTTCCTGAGGTTGTATTTTCTCCAGCATAAAATGCATATTCTCCTTCATCATCTTTCATCATATTCAGGACTGTCAGTTTGTATATCTTCCCATGAGCTTCAATTTTATATTTAGAACTGGGTTTAATTTCCTTGCCCTTAAAATTCCATAAGACATCAATTCCTGAATGAGACAGCTCAACCTCGAAGACCACATTTTGAGTTTCTGTGCATGTCAGGTCACGGAGACCTCTGATGATTTTAATTTCTAGGGAAAAAGAAAATATTCGGTGGTCATTTTTACAGTGAGACTGCAAAATGCTTAATGACTAGTTGTATGGAGCGATCCTTACTCTCTACAGAGAGGTTACAGCTGGTTTCGACTCTGCCAACCATCAGCTTGTAAGGTCCTTCATCAGAAGCATGAGTTCGGTTAATCACAAGTCTCTGTTTGGTGCCTTTGACAATGGATTGTACACGGTCATCAGGCTTGATTTGTTCATCATTGAGGTACCATTTAACAGAAGTTACATCAGGGACTGAGACCTTGCATTCAAGTACAGCCTTGGTGCCTTCAATCACATTGACATCTTTTAGTGGTGTTATCACATCAACACCTGCAAAGGAAGACAAGCAAAGAATTGTATCAGTGTGAGTTTTGTTTAAATGTCTGCACAGTCAAGCTTTTTAGCTCAATGTCAATGGGAACATAAAACTAGATCTCAGCATAGAGACCTGGTTTTTATGTGAAACACCACAGATGTGATCCCCAGCATTACAATTTTTAAAGGAGAAAAATAAACATAAAACTATGTAAGACTCACTATAGACAGAGACATGCCCACTGGTAGAGAGTCCGAGGGCAGGAATAGTGAAGGAGTAATTCCCAGCATCCTCTTTGGTCATATCTTCAATAAGCAGCATGTGGGACTGTTTGTCTATCACAATGTGAACCCTGTCACTGTGCTGTACTTCTTGGCCATCTTTCATCCAGATGCCTTCCACATTTTCTAGGGAGACTTTGACTTCAAGCTGAACAATGTCACCCTCGCAGACCTTTTGATCACTAAGTCCTTGGAGAATCGCAATAGGTCGGGCTGTGAAAGATGGGGAGAAAAGAATGTCATCATTTTCTCATTAACCCTACTGCTGCACACTGCAGTGTCAGGGATGAGAAGACTCACGCTTCATCTTCAGTTTGCAGGTTGTCTTCTTCCCATCGACAACGAAGCTGTACTCTCCCTGGTCCTCTTTGGTTACATCCTTGACTGTGAGGTTTTGGCGCCCACGGCGGGATGTGATTGAGTATTTGCCATTGGACTTTAGCTCCACATCGTTGTGATACCATTTGCCTTCTATGTTTTCTGGGGATATAATACACTCTAACTCTCCTGAGTATGACTCTGGGACTTCTATGTCCTGAAGTTCTTTCAGGAACTCAACAACTGCACCTGAAGAATAAGATGAATATGAATTAATGTCTTGGGAGAGTTATGGAGCTAGAGTACAGATAGATATACTGTCTTATATAACCATTATCTCCCTCTTCTATTTTCAAGAATGGTCTTCCTGCTAGTTGGCTGAGAAATGTTTACTACAAATCAATTGTTTTAATTTTTGAATTATTTTGGAAGCAGGTAGATATATTTCAATGAAGACATTTTCAAATGAGGCAAGAAAATAATACTGCTTTAAAAAATCCAAATTGTCAATATTTCTAATTAACAATATAAATTGATGAAACTTGATATAAAGTTTGCATCTAATTCACTAAAATTATTTTTATGAAAGGAGAAATGTATAGTTCATTTATCACAGAATAAAAATTTACTTCAGTAAACAATGTAGTCATTATTTCTTTTACCTTCCACAATAAGTTTTGCTGTTGTTCTGACATTTTCATCTTCCACAAGTACACAGCTATAGTCTTCAGCATCAGATATGTCAATGGTCAGCACAGATAGGAAGTGAACCTTTCGGTCAGAGTGCATCCTATACTTATCTCCTGCATGAATTTCGATACCATCTTTGTACCATTTTACTTTGACAAATGGTTCTGAAGTTTCACATTCAAATGTTGCCATGGTGTCCTTTTCCTTAGCAACAACATCTTGCAATTCTTGTGTGAAAGTGATCAATTGCTTGGCTAAAAGGTGGGGGGCGGGAGAAAATTAAACTCACAATTGGAATAATGGGAAAAGAAAAACATTTAAATATGTCATGGGTTATTTATGGGCAGAGAGAGGGGGGAAGGAGAGGGAGGGGCAGGTAGAGGGAGAGAGAGATAGGGAGAAGAAGAGAGGGAGACAGACAGAGAGAGGGACAGAGAGAGAGGGAGACAGAGAGAGAGAGAGAGAGAGAGAGAGAGAGAGAGAGAGAGAGAGAGAGAGAGAGAGAGAGAGAGAGAGAGAGAGGAGCACTAGTAAATGAAACATGCTCAGATTACCTTGGACAAGCAAGAACGCATGACTTGAAGTTTCTCCAGCTATGTTGATGGCCTTTACCATGATGCTGGCAGAGTCTTCTGCAGTCACATCCCTTATGACCAGTTCACAAACATTGTCTTCTGGCCAGTACCAGTAGATTCGGTCAGACCGCTCAATTTTTACACCATTTTTATACCATTCACATTCAGGGTCTGGTTTCCCCACAACTCTGACTCTAAAGTGTGCATCAGATCCTTGGCCAACTGTCTGGCTTTGGATTCTTTCAAAGATCTTGGGTGCCTCCATACTAGGGCTAAGTTCAATCCTCTCAGGTTTGAAAGTTGGAATAGTGACTTTGCCTTCTTCGGCGAGGGCTTTCTTCTCCTCTTCAGTTAACTCTTTGGTCCAATGCAGCAGCTCATCTTTTGTTTTCTTGAGGAGTTCTTCATAAGATTCATCCTTCTTGCGAGACTTAAGCTCCACAGCTGTGATAGCCTCGTAGTACCCCTCCTCTGTCCTGCGTTTAAATTTACTGCGCAGTTCTTCTGACTCCTCGGGCACCTTCTCATGGGTGATTCTTTCAGCCCTCTTCAGCTTCACCACTTCTTTGGCTTCGCTGGTGTCAACGGGTCTGTCTACCTTCTGCACTTCAAACTGAAGTTTTCCTGGTTCATGTACGTGAAACTCAGGCTTTGGCTCAGGCGCTCTCCTGAGTACAGATCGGAAATCCTCCTTCTGTTGGATTTCAAGTTTTACTTTATGCTCTGTCACACCTTCAGGATTTTCTGCAGTGACCTTGACTTCACCTGTATCATAGGATTTGCAGTCCACAATATCCAGATAATGAATGCCATCATAGCGAACCCGGAACCTTTTGCTTTTACGGATGAGCTGTCCATTGAGGTACCAGTTGACCTTGGGCTGAGGGTAACCTGTTACTCGACAACGGAATCGGGCTGTCTCTCCTTCAAGCACTCTCACTGGCTCTGGGAATAAGACGATGTCTGGCTTTTGTTTTTCTTTTTGATCTGTTGTTACACCTGTAAGTGCACCTTCGTGAGCCATTCTCTCTAGTTCTTCAATTCTCTGTAGGCCTTTCTTCCCCTCAGGTAACTGAGATTCTTCCACTAGACTTTTCTCATCTTTTACAATTAGCGTAGCCGATGTGTGATCGGTCCCGTATTTATTAGTGGCTCTGCATGTGATGACACCACTGTCTCTAGAGTATGCAACTCCATAATCAAGGCTGCAGTATCCGAACTCATTAATCATTCGGAGCCTGTTGGCTGCCTCCAGTGGCTTTCCATCATGGAGCCACTCGACCACCATGGTTGGGTCACCAATTGGTGTGAGTCTGCATTCAAAGTGGGCAGGTCCAAAGCGCTTCAACCTGAGGGAAGAGAGTTTCTTCTTGAAAAACGGTTTCTGTTGCTTCTCCTTGTCGTAGAGGTCCCCCTCCTCCCACTGCTCTTGACCGTATCTCAAATGGAGAGGCTCCAGTTCTGGTGCAGCAATCTCCTTTGCTTTGTATGTCCCTCGTGGGATGATCAGTTTTCTTTCCGGTTCAGGCTCAGCAAACTCAACCTCAACATTGACTTTGCACCTCGTGGTGTCGCGGCCTGCCTTATTAATAGCAGTGGCAGTATACCAGGCAGAATCTTGGCCAAGAGTGGAATCAATCTTAAGGGCAGCTTCTCCTTTGGTTCCTTCAATCCTATTTAAAAATATGAAAACAAAACCATCAATATAGTGGCAGCCCTTTCTGCTTATGTGACTATTGGATTTGTATGAGAAGTTTAATTTGATTATCTTCTCAAACATACCTGATCCTTGGGTATTTATGAGGCACAATGATGTCACTATTTTTCAGCCACACAATGTCAGGGTTAGGGTTCCCCGTAGCTCTGACTTTCATTTCAAGCCTGGAACCTTCCTTTATGTTGACATTTTTCAGTTTTTCGACAAATACTGGTTTTATCTGGTGTTCCACAGCTGAAAAAAAAGGTCATAATTTAGAGTGGCTGGGGCTGGAATACCTGTATGTGACCCAAATGATGAAATAGTTTTAATTTTAATAAAACTCTTGTTTCACCTTCCACAGTTAGAGTCACAGATATTGTAGATTTTCCTGCTCTATTTTGGGCAACCACTGTCCATTCTCCAGAGTCACTGGGTGATGCAGGGACAATAATCAGTGACTGAGTTCCATCTTCTTTAATGACAACTTTATGTGTATAATCATTGACAATTTGCTGTCCTGTTAAAAATAAGCAAAACCAAAATAGCTTCTTTTTTAATTTTATATTGTTGGATATACACAAATGAGTTTGTTTCTATGTCCAGTGACTTATGAGGGAAACTGTATCATGCTTACCATTGTGAAACCAGAATGTCTCAGGCATGGGCCTACCCACAACCTTTAAGTCAAATCTGGCTGTCTGTCCTTCTAAACACTTGAAAGAAGCAGGTTTTAGCACAAAGACTGGCTTATACAGTCTCTCCAGTTGTGACTCATCTGTTTCCTCCAGCCTGCGTCCAGGGGACATCCGTGCAGGTGACATCCGAGCAGGGGACATCCGAGCGGGGGACATGCGTGCAGGGGACATTGCAGGAGACATGCGTACGGGTGACCTGCTCAGTGAACGTGGAGAGACAGACCTGGAAAGCGAAGGTAGCCATTATTTCATGAAGCACACAAGAAGCACAGAAGAACATCTGTCTGACAGATGAATTTGAACAGAGAAACTTTGTAAGTCTCCCGACAGTTTATTATTATCATAATCTTTTACCCTCCACTTTCACCACTGTGTGACTTTCAATAAAAAATAAATACTTTACCCTTAAAAAAAGAATATCTGTCTGTCTTTTGGGATTTACTTCTGCATGTTTTAGAACTCACCCGAGACCCACTGAACTCCCAAGAAGAATGCATTACTATTGTCCCTAAGGCTGTGTTTTGCTTATATTAAACCCTGGTCACTCAACACACCCAGGTACCCAGACTCAAAATCTTAGGAAGCCCATATTACCATCTTTCCATTCCACCTTTATCTAAATTAATCATTATATTTTCTTTTTTTCCTCAGCTATTAGAAAGTTTATTAGAGGCCATTTTCTTTTTCATTTCATTTCTTCTCATTTTCCTAACTATAATAAAGTGCTTGATTAGTCCACATATAAAAGACTGCAAAGTAGAATGCATGCAGAGATGGACTTTTCTATACTGAAAAATGAAGTATTTTAGTCCTTTAACTATTTAATACTATTATCTGTTGACTATATCTGAATCCAAGGTATGTTCTTGTTAGAATCCATCAGAAGACTAACAGAGTGAAAGCATACTATGTACAACTAATGCCACTACAATAACAATATTCGATGCCACCAAGTTCTGAATAAAGATGCATTTAAGTACAAATGCATTTGTTTTCACTGGGAGAAGTAATCAAACAGTATGTGACAGAGACTATGCTGCCAAATCAACAACAACAAAAATGACAAATTTTCATATTCATGAGTTTGCAGTCACAATTGAGATGCAGTCGCATTATGATGAAGAAAAAGAAAGGTAGTCATTATATTTTCCTGGTTCAATTACTAAACTATGTTAATAACTATCCATTGGTTAAACCAAATAAATAAACGTAGAGAAAAAATATATTTTTATCTAAGAGGAAGAAAAATGCAGAAATTAGATTTGCTAACAAAACAATGCAAAACCCTACACTAATTTGGCATTCAGACTGGCTTTCATTTATAATGTGACTATCGGGCCGGATGAACTAAATTGATTTTCACAGCCTCCTGGTATCTTGGTGTTCCCATTACTAAAACAGCAATAATACCCACTCCATTGCAGGGCTGCTATATAAATCAAGGGTATCATTCATTAAGACCTCGCATTAAGCAAATAAATGGGCACTTGTTATCTTAGATATATAGAAAAACAGTTTGCTATACAGATAAAACTTATTTGTTTATCAAATCACCAGTGATTGGCTTCTGTACTATTTCAGCCCTCACTTTTCTTATGGTAGTAATTTGCTACTGGGATATTTGGTGTTGTAAAACAATTTAAACACCACTCAATTCCAAATAGAAGTCTCACCTGATTCTGCTAACTGCTTCTGGTGTCGGCATGTAAGTTGGAGCGCTGAATGGTGCAGCAGGCTCCACATACAACTTCCCTGAGCAAATTGCATTTCCTTTCATATTGCTGGCAAATGCAGTATAGATGCCCTCGTCTTCTGGGAGGACAACAGGAATGCGCAGGCTGGCTCTGCCATCCTGCAGAAAGTCCATTTGATATCTCTCCCCATGTCGGATGCGCTTGCCATCTTTATACCACACGATCTGCAGAGAACATCAAATATGTGTGGGTGAATTAGGGTTAAACAGTCACAGTATAGCCTATTTGTGTCTTTACCACAGGGTGGAGGCATATTTCCACAAATATTTTTATTTTACCTTGGGTAATGGATATCCAGACATCTTGCAATGAAAAGTGACACCCATCCCTTCAAGAATTCTATAATTTTTTAATCTTATATCAAATCCTGATTCAATAGCTTCAGATTCAGAAATGTCAATGGTCATCTTTTCTTCACCGTCTTCCTCAAGAAGTTCTTCCAATGTAGTCTTTATAATTCTGTATTCAATTTCTTTAATAAGCCTCTCTTCAAAGGAAGAAATATGAAATTCCTATGTAGTAAAAAGATGACAGCTTGTTAAAAAGTTACATCCTCACAGATAGAAGTTCTTTAAGGATACATATTAGTTTAAGTATTAAAGACATACTGGTATTTTTAACTGTGAGAACAATCTAGAAGGTTTCTATATTTGGTTTAATTTTAATCTACATAGGTGGCATCTTTGTCAGTGAATGCTGTGGCATGTTATGTAAAATTGTATTCCCAGAAGTATGGGTTATTTGTAGGTATTTGTCACAGAGATAGAGAGCTTGGCATTATGGACTTGGTTATGTTAATACCTGTGTGTTTTTGAATGTGCAATCCCTATTTCGAAAGTCATTATTTTTCACATGTACATCAAGGGTAACATGTCATGAAGATCAAGGAAATTTTGTTAGCATTGAGTTTGACCTACAAATGGCTAAAGATGACTATATCAAAAATGGGAAGTTATGGGAGAGAAATGTGATTTATGAACTGGTTTAGTTAGTCATTATTGTTATACTCACTTGGTCTTCTACAAAAGTTCTGACCATCACAGTGTCTTTGGCCATTTTCTTCCTAATTAAGGCCTGTTCCTTTTCATACTCTTTCTCATAATCAGAATATGCAAATCCAGGCGCTATTTCCCCCACTTTGGGTTCTTGAATAAATGTACTCATTTGTGTCTGGTAAAGCATTTCTTGCTGGGACTTCACCAGTGCCTCGTAATCAGCTGAGAGACAAGAATACAGTCAATTTTCAGCGCTCTTATCAGAAGCATTCCTACCACTATTCAGTCAGGCAAACTATATCTAGGCTAAATTAACCAAAGCCAGGTTTTCTAAGTTTTTATTATCAAAAACTGTTCCATAAAGTTTATTAGATTTTATCTCAAAACCAAATGCCCATTAACAAGTGAATCTCTTGTTTTACAGACTCTGATAGCAGCATTCAGTCCTTTGGGATTTCCCCAGAGGTCTCTTCCTCGTTTGCTCTTGGCTGTCAATAATTCATCTGCCTGCCAGAGAACTAGGAAGCTGCAATATGTCTTTTCTGCACACACAAAGTCTCTCTCCCTGCTTTCAGTTCCTACTGCACAGGAACAACCCAGGACTGTCCTTACCTTCCTCAAGTAAGGAGGCAGAAGCCGAAGTCTCTCCATGCTTATTGCGGATGACAATAGTGTATTCTCCAGCATCATCAGCAAACGTCATAGAAATTACCAGTCTGCATTCACCAGTTTGCTTGTTATAACTGACTTTATATCTTCATGGAAATAATGAATGGAAATATCAGCCATAAGCCATCTTCCTTAGAGTAAAAGAGCTAAACTAACTTGTAAATGGCTCTACGATACATAATTCAGTGACTAACGACCTGCACATAAGTTCTACCAAGAAGTGACAATAAATTTGTTGAAAACTGAGAAAAATACATGTGATATATAATGAAGGACAAACAATTTAAAGTTTTTATCTCAAATATTATTCAGATAGGCATAGTAGCAGGCGCTGACAGTCTCAAAATCATGGGAGGCTATAGTATATAGGTTTGCTTGATCCCAGAAGTTCAGACCTGTCTGGGCAACATAGGGAACACACAAAACAAAACAGGTAACAGAATTCAATGCCATATAGGGAAGTACTTGCCTTCAGCGCTTATGCTAGCAAGTGATATGACCATATAAACAATAGGTATTTTCTCTTTGTTAGTTATTTAAAGGTAAATGAATAATCAAAACTATAAAGTCTAAATACCTAATTATGAAGACCCTGGTACATTGCAAATCCAATTCATAAGAAATAACATCTATGTGTTTACATTGTCCTTTCATTCAATTGCAAACATTTATTAATTCAGGCTTTCATGTGTAACTGGATTTTTCCATTACAAATCCTATTTTTTATTGTCTGACAACTGAATTATAGAATGTATTTACTGAAAGCCCTCTCAAATATTTTCTGGGATTGGGTGTGTAAGAGTTTTTGTAACATTATCAGTAAATTAAGCTGGAATTGTAAAAAATGTCTTCCATCACCTCTTCTTACAAAGCCTTATTTCTCAAGAAAATTTTATATGGAAGGATGGGAATATAATTACATGGTACAGTGCTTGTCTAGACCTTCTGTCAATCTCTTGTACCAAAAAAAAAACAACCCTCCAAACTGTGGGAATATAAAAACACCTCAGAATACATAATAAGGTTTCCTTACGAATGGATCTGCATTCAGGCATTAATGGGGAAGGCAAGCTCTACTTCTCTTTAGGGTAACCAAATATCTGCATACTCTTTAGAATGTCCATACAGCTATATATCTACATATCACTCCATAGAGAATGCTATTATCAGCCATCAGAGTACCTGTATCCAGTGGTGAGAGGAACACCAGACTTTTTCCAGTAGACATGGGGCTTTGGGTTGCCACCGATCTGGCATTCAAACACAACACTCCCACCTTCCACCAGCTTCTGGACCACTGGCTTTGTAACAAAGAAAGGCGCAGCAGGTTCTCCAGGCCCGACCTGCTCCTCTGTGATGCTGGTGTCAGTCATGACCACGTCTCGTGACTCTACGAAGCTGTGAAGAGAATGCCATTCCTGTTACTGCTGGGTAGCACTGGACCAATACCTACAGGAAAGGAGTGTCAAGTCACATGAAAACAGCAGCTAAACTGGTGAAAGAATGGCTTACCGGCTCTCTTCTGTGGCAAATTTCTCAGTCAGAGTTGTTTCCTTGTCAAACTCTTCTGACACTAGAAGACAAAAGGTGGCAATGACATGATCCTCTAGCCTGCTCCACTAGGGACTGCAGTGAGTGTCGATTTAGGGGACCCTGCCATCTATTTTGCAATTTCCACACATGAAGAACTCTGCTGTGTGCAGAAACTGCTACTGAAGGGTGTGGTGGCTGAAAGAGGTGACACAGAAGGACTGACGGACATTAGGATCAAGAAGGGAAGCCACCAACCTTGCACAGCTAGATAGCAGGAAGTGCTGACGGTACCGGCCTCGTTCATGGCACTGCAGGTAAACCGTCCACTGTCTTCTGCAAAGGCTTCGCGGATCATGAGACGAGCAAGTCCATTCTGGAAGGTTATCTGGAAATCAATGGAACTTTCGATTTGGTAGTCTTCTCTGTACCATGTCACTTTGGGAGACGGGTATCCAGAGATGTGGCACTCCAAGGTGACAGATTCACCTTCTATGACAGTCACATTTTTTAAGCCCTGAAAAGAGAAGAAAATGGAACTACTACTGTGCATACGTTTATTAATCACCTCTTTAAATTAGATCACATACGTGGTCGGAGCTTGAGCATTCTTAATTGGCATAAATTACTCTTGACGAGGACTCCAGAACTATTAACACAGACTTGAAAATTGGAATATTTCCAATTTGAAATCAGTGCCAAGCATGTCCCAATCTCTGTAGTGGAATTACATTAATAACATACAACCAGGAAGTTTTTGTTATTCTCACATTTAAATTCTAGAGAAGCCTTAAGCTCAGCAGTAAATACCATCAGTCGACAAAGCTTTTGCATGGGACCCCTAACTGGAGCTGATCTGCCATGCTCTGCCCATAGGGTGCTGAGAATCTTCTGTTTTATTAACTGCTTTTATGCATTCCCACTAGTGGCAAGTCAAAAGCTCCAAAGGAGTCCTGTTGCTCTTTATATCTCCACAGTTTCTGAAGTAATGCTGTACATATATCAGGATCATTAAAAACAGTAAGAATAATTGATGGTTGCTGAGTGGAAGTCCCCTCTCCAGGCCAAATAGGGTACCTGGTGAAAGTCAGAGCTTGTAAACGCACTATGGCACTTTCCTGGAAGTATGAGGAATTGGTCTTCGCTAGCACACATCGAAGGGGTTTGAACACAGGCAAAGAGGCTAATGTGTCAACAGGTGTACTCACCGAGACTAAGGTAGGTGGAGTAACAGGGACTTCAGCAGGTGCAGGCACTCGCGCTGTTTCTGTTACCTACAGTTTTGAGAGAGGAGGTTACAAAACAGCCCCGGAGTGAAGGGAAAATTCCTGAATCATCAGTACACACCAAACAATAGAATTGTTTCTGCAAAAACCACCTCCCTTCCATAACATGCTTGATAAAGTGCAGCATGTGCATGGGAAAGGGGGAGGAGCACTCTCCTGGCCAGCCTGTGACCCACCTTGGCTTCGCGCCCATGCAGTACTTGGAAGTGTTCCTCACGAACAGTGCTGCCGCTAATGCTCACTCCAACTTCCTTCTTCACCTCAATGCCAGCCTGACTCTTGTAAGTATCTGGCGCCGGCATGTCAGCAAAGGGGAACTGTGTGGAAGGAGTGGGCTCTGCCCTTACTCTCATCTCTCCAGGCTTCATGGTGGGTGCCTTCACCGATTTGGTGATCTTCTGAGTAGAAGATGTGGTAGACAACTCTTTTTGTAATGTGGCAATAGCACTTCCAGCTATTGATGCCTGGATGGAAGAGCAATGAGATGACATGACTGGGCTGTCATACAAGTCATTCGGAAATGCTCAGGACTGGTATCCCAGTGTCGACCTCGTTCTATCTGCCCCCGAGTGCTGGCATTACAGACATGTGCACCATGGCTGGCTTTAGTCTGTTTGACCAAAAGACTTTCTATGTGTGTGACTAAATACTTTCATTATTTCTCTTACAGTTAATGAAAAGGCAGAGATCAACCAACTTATAAAGCTACTGGTTATTTCTAGTTAGCTAGAAAACTTTAAATTGCCCCTTTAGAAACTTGCATGAATTGTAAATGTCCCATCTGCCTAATTGACCAGACTTACAACCTTTTGTTTCTGTTTAAAATGTCACCTGGGACCCAGACCTGAAAGGAACTGAAGGTTGACACCATATGTGGAGTGATAAGCCCAAGGTGTACATAAATTAATAGCATCTTCTATCCATGGCCAGCTCCCCTTTGGGCATTAGCCAGAGCCAGATGTACAATACCTATCTCCTTCTTTTCCAGAGTGTAAAGTAAATTCCACAGGTAGGGGTGAGTGGATATTTCTGATACAGTACCAGTCCTGAAGAGTCAAGGTAGGACTGGAGACTGGACTGGCTGTAGAGTGTTGGCTTAGCTCTGACACCATGAAAACTCCTTTTCTATTATGAGATCAGCAACACATTCTACTGTATGATTCTATAGAATGTGGGAACACCAGACCTTGAGCAGAGACCCACTTCCCCTTCTGCCTGGGAGTAGGCAGCTGTAAGACAATGTTTAGTAAAAACATGTTTACTAAAAACGATACAATAAGTTCCTGGCCACTTCCCCTTCTGCCTGGGAGTAGGCAGCTGTAAGACAATGTTTAGTAAAAACATGTTTACTAAAAACGATACAATAAGTTCCTGGGAAAGGCCTTCCCACGGAAACCGCCCTGACCTCGACCTTGTCCAAAGACTAACCGCACCTTCAAAAACCCACACACATTCACCTCTGGTGTCAGAGCAGAACCAGCCAGGGTAGAGGAGAGAGCAGAAGCTTCTCTGGTGGGAGCTTTTCTTAGGAAGTTTTTTTGTGAACCTTTTTGGAGCCTGTTTATTTCTTTATATCATTGAACGAGTCTCTGTGTTTTCAATCCCCGACACCCTCCGCACGTTTTTGGACACAGGCCGCGCAGCAGACGTTTGGACAATTGGAGGTCCCACTGAGATCGTGAAAGCGAGGGTTAAGAAACTATGGGGAATAGTTCCGGGAAGCTAGAATCATTGCAGTATCAACTAAAAAAGTTACTTAAAGAACATGGGATTGCAGTCAAGTCTAAACCCTAGAAGGCTTTCTAAAATCGATCGAACGAGCCAGTCCATGGTTCATTACTGGGGGAAGCTTAAATATTCCAGATTGGGAGGAGGTTCGCCGTGATCTTCATAGACTTTTACAAAAAGAGGGATCTGAGTCCTTGCCCCCTACGACATTCTCCTTATGGAGATTAGTGAGGGAAGCACTTTTGACAGATAAGGTTCGTCACCGCCAGGTAGTTCAGGACACAAAAGAGGCTTTTTTAGAGTTACAAGAGACTGAGACTCAAGCCTCCTTGAGTTCAGGGGCAGAGAGTGATGATGAAGAGACCGTGACTGAAACTAGAGGCTCCATTGTTAGTGAGGATGAGGAGGAGTCTCTTAGTAACAACAAAAAAACGGGTAGACATCTCCGGGCGTGACCCAAAAAGGACTCCGGTCAGAATCGGTTATATCCTTCTCTATCAGACCTAGAAAATGGAAGTAGCTCAGACTCAGACTCGTCACAGTCTGAAAAGGAACGGTTACTTGCTGAGATCGCGGCCCTTAAAAAAGAACTAAAAAAGATTCTAATTAAGGAAAGACAGGACAGGGAGAGAAACCCTTCCCCATACTCTGAAAAAAGGGACTCCTCCTATGAGATAACCCAGTCCTTCTCAGACCTGGAGGGAAGACCCAGAGGAGGGGTCCAATGCTGCCCGGTGGTGGCCCCAGTAATGGAAGTTACAGATCCGAACAATTCTGGACAGGTCATTCGGCATCATAACCCTTTAAATTTTAAGGATATAAAACAACTTAAAGAGGCAACTTTAAATTATCGAGCACAGGCTCCCCTTTACACTTTCCTTAATGGAATCTTTTGCGTCTCTTAATTTGACACCTGGCGATTGGCAGCAGCTTTGCAGAGCAGCTCTGTCGGGGGGGAGATTATTTGATTTGGAGAGGTGAGTTTCAGGAAAGATGCAGCCAGACAGCCCAAAGGAATGCACAGGCCGGACAGCCCCAGAGAAATGTGGAGATGCTTACCGGGAGTGGTCAATACGCCACCATTCAGCAACAAATGCAATATGACATCGCAGTCTATGCCCAAGTGGCAGCAGCGGCCCAAGGGGCTTGGAAAGCATTGCCTTCCAAGGCAGAAGGGGAAGTGGGTCTCTGCTCAAGGTCTGGTGTTCCCACAATAGAAGACATCTACAATTCTGCTTTTTGGGAGTTTTCTTTTCTTTATTTCGGCTTGTTGTATGTGTCAATGGGAAGGTAGGAGCTCCTTTCTTTTTTCTTTTGAATGCTTTGAGATAGTATTTCACTATGTGGCCCAGGTTGGCCTTTGATTGAGTCTCTCGGGACTTCTTCCCAATAGGATTACAGGAGTGTACTACCGGACATTCAACCTCATTTTGTAAAGGTGTAATAATGGGTTTGACTTAGCCCATTTGCTTAGTACACTTCACTTTCCCCACTGCTAGGTAGTGCCACCTTTACCAAAAATCAAGATTCCACTCTCAACAATATGCACAAGATCTGCAAAGACCACACCAACTGACACAGACATGGATGGGGGATATTTTCACCAGGCCCCACCCCAAGATGAACAGCCATATGCACACATATAAATGTGTAAAAGAGCTCACAAATTCAGAGGGGAGGGCATGGGCAGACTTGGATCAGGGAGAGGGAGGTGGAAAGGATGTAAATACAGTCTAAAAGTAAAATATTTTGAATGTGCATGGATTTTCTAAAAAAAAAAAGTTGCATGAGGTAGGTGCCCTTGGTTTGTGGCTCTTCTAGAGCTCAGTCAGGAATTATCTTCACTCAATTCTGATGAATGCTACATTTGAAGTCTGCATTGGAACAGGGTGTCAGCCACAAGTCTACACAAAAGGTAAAAGCAGACAGACATTCAGAAAAGTGTTTTGACGGGCTCCTTATTGTTTCTCTTCTGGAGTGTGTGTGTGCAGTTATTTGGTTTCAGTAGAAACTAGATTATCCCCAAACACAGGCATTATACATTGCTAATGATTCTTTGAGGATAGAGAAGGCAACTTCTTATTATAAAAACTCTAGTAATTAATATTGAGGTTGCTATGTGTTTCCCCATGTGGCAGAACTAATAAGAACTCACTCTGTAGACCAGGCTGGCCTTGAATTCAGATCCGCTTGCCTCTGCCTCCCAAGTGTTGGGATTAAAGGTGTGTGCCACTACCACCTGGCTTAATTAATACATTTCTAATAATTTTGTAAATGATAGTAGTTTATATAGTATAGTGTCTCATAAGCTGTGAGACACTTTGAGTAACTTAACTGCATGTATATTTAACAAGAATATTAAATATACATGTTCCAGGACAGCCAGGGCTACAAAAAGAAACCCTATTAAAAAACAAACAAACAAACAAGAAAGAAAGAAATATACTAGTCAAAGCAACTGAGTTTGAACCATCTTGAAACAAGAGACAGAAGTCTGTGTGGATTTTGTCTCCTAGGGATTGGAAGATTTTATTGACTTTACCCTAGGAGACCCATTTTGGAAGACAAGGCTCAAGCATCTGAGTCCACCATGAACAATGGTACCTCATGAAAAAGGGACCCAATTGACTACACACAAATGCCCTACATCATAAGCAAGTTAATCATTTCTTCATTATATTCCACATCTTACCTCATATCCGTGTTCTGTCTTAGGCACAGTAATTTTTGAAACAGTAAAGTGAGGGCTTGCTGTGCGGGGGCGTTTATCCACATGGACCAATCTTTCACTTGATATATCTGTGGTTTTCTTGACCTGCATTAAATGAAACTCAGTGACACCGCTGCTCATCAGCTTCCCACGGCATGTGTCTGCTCTTCCACACACAGTGGAATACAGTAGCACACTCACCTGTGATGATATGTGCATCCCCATTTGGTCAGTAGTTTTGACATGAGTCTCAGAAGGAGCCTGAATCACAACAGGCTTGACTGCTTTAGGGACAACATGGGGTTCTGAGGCTGGGCGCTGGGGCTGCTCAGGCACCTTTGGGGTAGAAATGTGTTCCTTGTAGCCATACTCTAGTGTGGTCTGCTGGGTGTATGACTCCTCTACATGTGCAGGCTCTCTGGGTTCTCGCACACGGGCCTGGTCAACAGCAGCTACAACGGTGGCCACAGCTTCTGCCTTTTTCCCAGCAGCCACCTGGAGACAAGGTTTCCCAAGTTAATAGACAATAATGTTAAAGTCACACTTGGACATCTCCTTCCAGGGACATCCTCCTGGGATTGCTCCCCTAGTTACTCAGAACAGACAAAGGTGAAAGGTGTGATAAGTATATTTATGTTATAAGGAAAGGTTAATTGCTCAGAAATATAAATTGACTCTTCCAAGAATTTATATTTCATTATTATATTGCAAAGAGTCCTATTTAGCTATACTATACCTATCTGCTATATACGAGACAGTAAATCACACAGGCCCAAGACAGGACAACACAATATGTATTTTGAGTATTTCAAACAATTTACCTAGGCTAGACAGACAGTCAATTAGCAACTGTGAAATAAGAACTTGGGAGAAGGTTGTCTTCATTGATTATTTTTATTATTTTGTCAATCACTTACTCTGGTGTTGACACGGCAACAGCAAAGATAAAAGCATACTCAAATACTGTCATCATCACCACAGAAAAATCAATTGTTGTAGAGTGACATGGCTGCATGCAAATGTGAGATAAAATGAAAGCTCCTAGTCAGAGAGTGAACACCCAAATTTACTCAGGACTCACTGGGGATAAGCTTTATTCAATCGATTAGAAAAATAGCTCTCTTAAAGCACACGAAGGAAAACATTGTGATTGAAATGAAAGCCTTATCATGTTTGGATTCAAGAGAACAACCTTTCACACTGAAGTTCAATTTGCTTTCATCTTTGCTGGGAGTTAAAGCAAAGAGAGAGACAAATATTATTTCCTCCTTCCTATGAATCTGATTAACATGAACAAGAACGCAATTTGCAAAGGCGTTCTCATAAAGCAAGTGAAGCAGCTGACAAGATGCATATTTCAGTTCTGTGCAGCGCCGGCAACTGTCCAAATGGTCATGTGACTGTGACCGTCCAGTGCACTTTAGAAGCAAGGCTGACCCTTCTATTAATCTCCAGTCTTTGCTTCTGCTATGACTATGGTTAAATGTGCATGTGAAATGTGCATCAAGTATAGAACCTAGATACCATTAAAAGCAGCCTCTGGACAACATTTAAGGCATAAGCAAGGCCTACTAAAAGATGGGATTGAGTCTTTTATGATCATGGACTTTAGTGAGAATTTCCTCCCCAGAAGACTAAAGCTCTAATCTGCTTTGAAAGACTGCAAAGACCATCTTCCCCTCAGATTGCCTTATGGAAGGAGCCACAATGTATCTATGAAGCTCAAGTCAGCTAATTGTTTTCATTATTAGTTTCTTTTATAAACACGTGGGCAACTAGTTGACTCTATAGGTATTTCTGCACACTCATCTTCAACAGAGAACACTAATACAAACATATCATTCTGTTGGGAGAAATCGAATTTGCAGTCTATCTCACTGGTATCTTTCAAGCAGCCTGTGATAGGAAGCAATGTGAGAAAGTTTTAGTTTTATTCCAGTGGTAAGAAAACTGACTCAAAATCACCCAACTGAGATAACAAATATTGCCTCTAATTTTAAAAGTGTGTTCCAAAGTCTTATTTATGGTAGTATAATTCAAGTTGTGGAAGGATAGATCTTTTTCTTGGATTAATATATGTATATAGGTGTATATGTATATAGATATAGACGCTGTTTGGTGGACAATTGCAAATGAATACTGAATGCTGTTAGCTGTTCTTATTCTTTAGTAGACTTAAATATCCTTTTTATCCTTGGCACCCACATAAGCATGAACACAAATTGGATTGGCAGACCCCAATTTACACCAGTTAAATGTTGAGAATTAATTTAAGAAAAGTGTTATGTTAACATAGTCTTTTATAACTAGAAATGCTAACTGTGCCTCTGGAGGACTCAGACCAAATCTAATCATCTCTCACGTTTTGTTGACAAGTAAAGCAATTAAGTGGACCGATGGGAGCACACAGGCTAAGGGTAGCTGAGAAGTTATACAAGCTGATGATGGGGTGAAACAATAAGTTTCACCTCCAGGACACTAGCTTTCATCTCTTCTTGCAAATATATATGTTCTTGCTTAATGGCCAGTGCTTCTGTAGTCCTTGGCAGTGTGGCTGGCTCAGTAGGCTTTACAGTGGTCCCTAATAACTTAGATAGGGACATTTTCTCAGCCTTCCCCTCTTAGCCTCTATTCTTGGTCTCCATTTAACAACAAGACCAAGACAGACACATTTCTGTGACTGGGGACAGAAATGAAAATCAACCATAATTCTTGAAATATGGCTTATGGTAAAACTCGTGTTGCCTATGAGACTTTTAGAAGGCAGACATGCCATTAAATATTAAACTTGGATAAAAGTTTGAATGTTCTCTTAAGTCTTGTCTTAGAAAAATTAATTGACAATCTTGGGATGGAAATGTACTGAGGGAAACATATACAGAACTCAAACAATGTCAACAAAACTGAAAACTTTAGTGGCCAGTTCCCAATGGAGAATAAACTTGGGTGAACAGATCATTTAGAGAGAATTATAGTTATGGGAGGTAGTTTAATTAATAGGATTTGTATAGTTGCAAATAGATGAGGTAACCTTAGCATATATGAAACTGTTTCTGTTGGGTATATCTTTCTCCAGATTTCTCAATATCGCATCTTGCACAGCTTCAGTGGAAGCTGCTAAAACAGGCTCTATAGTTTTCTCTTTCTTTCCTCTGATATTTACCAGAGCAAAAAAGTTCAAGTTTCACATGAAGAAAATAATAGGCACTTGAAATAAATTGTTCAAGGCTCCTCAACACACACACACACACACACACACACACACACACACACACACTGTAAGACTCATCATTACCCGTGTGCAACAATGTTTTTTTTATGTTCATTAAGTATCTTAAAATTATCCCACATGCAATTTCAGTCATTAACTTGTGGAGGATTTCTAGATGTTAATAATAAAAAGTTGAAAACACTGGCAAAAACAGACTGGAAAAGAAATATGCTGCAATGTTCATAACAATACATTACTTTTCAGTTTAAATTGTTTAATTATTTAAAAATAAATCTGATCAATAGTATCTCCTACACAAGAAGGTTGATGTGTGGTATTAATGTGTTATAATGGGGCTTCACATGAGATTTGGGATTAATAGATTATCAGGACTCCACACTGGAATAACAGTCACCTTTCCATGGGTAACTTGGATGTGTTCTTGTCTAGTTGCCATGGCTTCTCTAGATCTCAGAACCGTTTCTTGTTCTTTGGCTTTAGCAGTAGCAACTGCTATCGTAGACAAGGCAGTTTTTTCAGCTTCCTTTTTCATCTGATTATTATGGTAAAAGCAAAGTTTAAGTTGTATGGGCTTCAGACACACAAGATATGACCCCCCCTCTCTCTCACACACACACACATACACTCCATTCCCCTGCTAATAAGATGCAAAGGTAAAATCATTCAGCATTAAATACTCACTTAGCAGTGCTTGTATAGAATGACTAACAGAACTTAGTAATGTTATCAGTAACATAATCTCTAGATGCTTCCCTGCATTGCTTTTAAAAATTAAACAAAGATGCTAATGTTCATGCCAATAACAGTGATTAAAAAATGAATTACAAGTGTTATAGGTGGGTGGATATTAAGTGTGAAGGAAAAGTTAATGGTACTCAGTCACGTATTTACTTTTTAGTTATAAATCTAAAAAGAAAGGGCAGATTAATAATTCATACTATGCAATAGTTAATGGTTTACTAGAGATTAGCTGAAGATAAACTATTCACATCTCAAATATCTGCATTCACCTTTTCCTGAGTTATTTGAACTTGATCTCTTTTGGTAGTGATGGTTTCTCTAGTTCTTGATACTAAATCTTGCTCTTTAATCTTGGGCGCGGCAACTATGACTTTGGGTACCACTGTTTTCCTAGTTTCCTTCATCATCTGGTTGTATGGTTTCAAGAGAAAGGTAAGAAAATGTCAATAAATTGCATGAGCCTCTTAAAAAAACTGGGAAAATAGGCAGAAGTTTCCCTATATTCACAGATTCTTCATTAAACATCACTGTATTGTCTTGATCATCGGTAGGATTTCACTGGCAAAAATGCCAAAACAGTATGACTAAAAGGCAAAAATGGGATTAGAAAGAAAAAGAGTAACATGTGTCCCTTCTCTCTGCCATGTTGTTCATATTATAATCTAGGCGGAGTTCCAGTAGAAACTTAAAACATGCATACTTTTGTCTTGCATACCTGCGTCTGTATCCATAGGAAGACATTGAAATGAATTATAATCTATTAGTAGCAATCTCAAGAAAAGCCGAGAGTTAGAAATGAGCGTGACAGTGAAAGCCAGATGGGCAGTGAAGGTTCGTGAGATTTTGGAGAGAAGTGATGATATTAAGAGCCATGATGTAAATGTGGATGATTTGCAAGAGACATGATGCAAGAGTGACTTTCATGCCCCAAGGAAGTCATCACCTGTTCGTGAGTGAGGTGCATTTGATCCTGTTGTGTAGCAATTTCTTCTTGAACTCCCATAGCTGCCTCTAGTTTTGTGGACTTGGTGGTGGCAACCACCACCATGGATGCAGCGATTTTCTCAGTTTCCTGTCTTACCTGATTTTGTAGAGTAAAATGAAGATCTGAGTTTCAAGGGGGCACAAAAGAAAGGGTAGGATGTCCAGGCCACATTCAGAATACTGACAGCTCTGATGATGAGGTAGAAAATGTCACACCCCCATTTCAGAGGTCTAAACATGTGTTTCCCTGAGGCATGGACTTTTCTATCAAGCTGTCCCCTTAATAAATTATGCCAGAACTGAAAAGGTGACATCTTTGGGCTCTATTGACATGTTAAGAATGGCTGATGCTGAATGACTAAAACAGGCAACTGGCTGAACTCATCAATCTGCAATGTTACAATGGCCATAGGGATTCCTATGTTCCAAATATTGCCTAGCATGATTCCTGGATCACTACAACCCTCTTTTATCCTGTGGATGAGGTGAGCGAAACCTGGGCAGCTGACCCTGGTTAGCCTTTTAGAGGACAGTGTTCTCAAATGGACTTTAAAGAAAGTAGTTCTTGGATCAGTCAAAAGCTTTGAAGAGAGCTTGGGTCAAAGAACTCAAAATAGAAGCCTCTGTTCTTTAAAGCTTGGTGACAAAGGGGAGAAAAGTAGACTTCAATGACATCAAATATGCCTTTCCATATCCTATGTGTTTACTTCAGTGTTTATCACCCAGGAATTATGGGCACTGTCTTCTCTAATGTCCAACATTTCCCTTGCTGCTTAGTTAGAGTGTTTGGGGTTCAGGTGTGTGTATGTGTGATGTGTGTCAGCAGGTGCACACAGGCTGAATGTCCCCATCTAAGTGACTGAAGGCTTGGATTATGTGTCCAAAATGATGTGGTAGTGGCAGAATCGCGGTGTACCTACTGCTTACGCATGATCTCTCAGGAAGCTCAAGGACATACCCCTAAACTCTTTGAGGAGAGTTTGCACCAACTGATCATGTGGTCACAAAAAAGTGCACAGAAAACAGAATTCTCACTGTGGAAAACTTTCAACTCTAGACACAGGCAAACAGTAGGAAGAAAAGAAAGAACAGAGATTCTAGTTTGAAATTCTAGGTATATGGTACGCCCAACTGATTGGAAATGTGACATTCGTAAAAATCACAAAGCCAGACTTACTGTTTCTTGAGTTATTTGCTTTTGCTCTTGTTTTGTAGTAATTTCTCCGGTAATTCTAGTTTCTTGCTCTTGGGTTTTTGTTGCGGAGATCACTACCTTTGGTACAAAGGCTTTTTCAGTTTCTTTTCTTATCTGAAATCAATGATTAAAAACAGAATCTTAGTGTTTCCCAATCTCTAAAGGGGCTATCCCCATATTAAATGCAACAAAGTAGGAATCTGAAGTTGTGAAAGTCCCTTTCTAGAGATGTCATTAATTGAATCATCATATTTTAATTAATAGGAACACATTTGTTCTCTCACTGAACCATATACATAGGTCTCTTTAGAGGAAAGGGAATGTTGGATTCAAGACTACTTGTTTTATAGACAGTTGTAACCTACCTTAACAAGATTTGTGTCTTCCATAGATAGTTATTGGTAATTTAATTAGATGCTAATTTTGTTGTCTGAAAGTAATATTAGAGCTCAGAATAAATACTACTGTGGAAGTCCCAAGAAGTAATTTTGCCTGACTCTTTAATGAGAATCCAACAATAATTTACAGTCTGCTTTTCTACTCTGTTTTATGCCTCTTCTAAATATAATAATGATTTTGAGTATCAAGGCTCATCTAATATTGAGACACAATGGGATGGTATATTTGGCATCTATCTTTGGCAAATTGTTGCTCAAATCCTGAGCCACAGAAGGACATTTTGCTTCCATCTGATGTTCAAGGTATTTTATCTCTGAAATTCATGACCGTTGGGTGAAAAGGAATTTGAAAATTTATCCTCTCAAACTACCCTACAGACAATTGTCTACCAACTAGCCAATAGCCCTATCAACAGGTCTTCTCTCATCTGTCTCCAGATGCTTCTAATCTAGTCTCTGACCTACTAGGATCACACTGTGCATTTCATAGGAACCCCATGTGCTAGGATCAGGAAGCAGTGCTAAGCTTTTAAAATAACATACATATTTCCCGTCTATCCTCCCCTAATCCTACCATGGCACTTATTTGTTTTTGGTTTTAACTCTACTTGTTCCCTAGACACAGCCACATAGTTAATCTATACTCAGGGTAGATAACTATTTAAAAAGTTAGATGGGATAGACCTTCTTTTATTCCCAATATGAATGCTCAGTGACTCTAAGGGAAGTTCGTATCAACTGTTCAGGAATATAATATATGGCCTGAGGATGTTTTTTATGTTGAAACCAGACACACGGCTCTGGAATTAACTTGTTCCACAGAAAAATTGACATCATCTGTAATGACACATTGGTGCATTGCAAATGAAAGATGGTCTTCACCTGCTCATGAGTAATGTGCATCTGCTCTTGTTTTGTTGTAATCACTTCTCTGGTTCTTGATTTTAATTCTTGCTCTTTGGTTTTATCGGCGGCAACTGCAACCTTGGTCACTGCCGTCTTTTCCACCTCTTTTCTCATCTGATTTTCATAAAAAGAAAGGAAACATTACATTAACACACCACTCAGAAGCTGCCTCTAATATGCCAGGACTATGGTGTAGCCATCAACCTGCAGGGCAGGGAGGAAAGCTAGAATACTTTTAGACTATAACAACGTCTACTCATATCTGAGGTGGGGTGTGACCTTGTATTTATATTCCTTTCCAGCAGTGAAGCAAATGTCACATTTGTTTTGAGGAAAGTAAAAGTCAGGGTCCTTTGGGGGAAGCTTAGAGAAATCTATGTCTGCCCTGAAATAGCAGTTTCTATGCCTAACTTAGGTGGAAACTGAACTCAGACTTTGACCTGCCTTTTGTGCTTGCCCGCCAGCCTCCAGCAGTCCCTGGGCGTCTTGAAAACAGTGGTTAACTTTCCCTTGCCTCACATAGCCCAGGTATTTCTTCTGACCCGGCCTGCTCCTGTGATATTTACAGCTTAAACACAGTTGATATTTCTGGCCACCTTTTCCTCGGGAAGCTCTAAAAGCCTGGGCCATGCTGGGCAGCCTGTGGCCTTCAGCAGGATTTGGCTCAGCAAGGGATTTGAATGTGAAATTACTGAGAACAGAATGGAGCCAGATGTGCCCGAGCGCCCCCTGGCGGCCCTGTGCGTACCTGTTCTTGAGCAGGTTGTATATGCACTGCAGTCGTGGTTTTCCTCTGAGCAGTTTGCTCTACAGCACTGATACCTGGTTCTCTCACTCTGGCCATATCAACGGCAGCAACAACAGTTGCAACAGCTGCACTCTTGTCTGTCTCTTGTTTCACCTGTATTGTCAAACGACAAGTAACAAGGCTTTTAAAACAGTGGTTCTCAACCTTCCTCATGGTGTGGTGACCCGTGGCCAGAAAATTATTGTCATTGCTACTTTACAATTGTAATTTTGCTACTGCTGTGAATCACAATCTAAATAATTTTGGAGATACAGGTTTAGCCAAAGGAGTCATGACCCACAGGTTGAGAACCGGTGCTTTACAATGACACACACCTGGTAGAAAATTAACAAAAACTGAATTACCAGGAGCAAAATATATTCATATATAATTTCCCATTTTGCCCAGAAAGACAAAGTCTACATCATTACAATCCATACTTTATGCAAACCTCACAGATTATTACTCTTTGACTCGGTTAAAGATGTCTATATAAAACATGACAACCAAGCTTGATCTTCCATAGTGCTTATAATTTTAGGCTCCTATGTATTTCCTCTCTGACCTATCGGGACTGCTCCATGCCTGGAACTGGGTCCTTGGAACCCAAAGGTGAAATGAGGAAAGCAAGGAGCTCTGACTGTACCTCTTTAGCCCCAGTAGCGACAGCTCCTGCCGTGAACGAAGAGCTGGCTGACACACTGGCAGCGGCGCCTGCCGCTCCACTGATGGTCACTTGCTCCTGGACACCGTATCTCCCTTCCCATCTCTCTTCTCTTCTGATCTGGGTAGAGCTTGTCATTGTCGTTTCTCTCATCTCAGCCTCAGTCGAGGAGGCCACGTAGCCCTCTTGCTTCCAAGGAGGAGGCACCTCGGGGCCTGTGGCCACCGCGGTTGTCTGAGTCTTGCGGATAAGCAGTGGCGACTTCACAGATCTGATAGGGGAAGTGGAGATCCTCCCTGCCGGAGACACGGACCTGGAAACCAAATGGCAGAGGTCAGAGTTTTGGTGCAAGTTACTGCAGCAGGCAGGATGGGATTTAGAGGGTGGGAAGATGCGCCGACAGTGCTTCAGGGCGGGGTGTTAAATGTGTGCCTCCACAGCCTGTAGGCAGGTACACGCCGCACCTCTAAGTAATTTGTCTTAAATCTCAATAAACCCCAGGCTTATCTGCTGTAACCCCAGAAGGGAGTCAGACTTAATTCCAAGTAAGCTAAAGATCTGTGTGCCCCGCATCACCTTCTGACATTAGGAAAAATAAGAACACAAACAAGACAGTAAAGGAGCTGCCTCCAAACACTACCACAGAAAGGACAGTGCGTGCCCAGCTCCCGTTGGGATGGAGGACCGTATGACAGGCGTTACATGGTTTTGGTAACAGAATGCTTGTGGCACTCTTGGCTAACCAAGCCACATTTTCCCCTCCGATTGTCCCCCTTCTTGTCCATTTCTTATCTCTCCACAGTCTCCACCACATCAATAGCGCATGAGTTTCCAGGCCAGGTGGAAGCCCTCTTGCTGAGCCTTGCACAATCAGTTTGGGAACGGGCTGTGCTAGGGACTGCTGTTCTAGCAAGAAGTGTTTGTGGGTAATTCTTTTTAATTCCCCTGAGTTTATTTCTATCCTCACCTTCATATTGTCACACTGAGAGCTTCCTTTATGTAATATTAAAATTTTCTTTTAAATCAGCTACTTTGAAACCTTTATATTAAATTGATAAGGTATCTTCCTTCCAAAATAGCTATCACTCTTCGCTTCTATTGTGTATATCTGAAGTGCAAATATCATGTATCAAAGGGGGTGGGGACTAAATCCTAACAGTGATAGCAAAAAAAAAAAAAAAGCAACAAAGCAACAACAACAACAAAAAAGCCACCTTGCTAGCTTGCTATTGCTAGCAGTCATTCTAGGTACAGATATTTTTTCCAAAATTAATTACCAGTTAATTTGTTTTGCTCTATTTTACCTCTGGATGGCAGTATTGCTTCACAAATTCTGCACACACAGACATGTTTATAAATGTACTCTGGCACTTGCATAGGATATTTAGTTTACATCGATCATAAATAAAACAATTCCCTCAATTAAACTGAAGGTCCAGTGATATTTTCTCTAAGATACAGAATAATTTTTCAGAATATTACATCAACCTGTTTTGTGAAGGAACATTTAATCATTTTCTTGTAAAGGGCTGCATGTGAGAGAAAAAACAATTTGTATTTTAGAAAAGAAATTGTAACCAAGCTGAAGGGAAGTCTAACAAGTATGGGTCTATGGTGACAAAAAATCACCTTGGAAGTATAACAAAGGCCAGGCTAGAATGGTGTGGGGTCCGCCAACTGAGGAAAGTAAAGAGACAGGAGCTTCCTAGTTTGGACTTCCTTTGTTCTTGCTGTTCCTAGCACAGTGGGTCTAATTCAAAAAGAGCTTGAGACATGATTAGCATGACGAGGGTGATTAACAGCAGGCTCCAGGTAAGCCCATAACTGTGAAAATCAATGTAATTTGAGCCATTACCGGAAAGTGCTTATTTCTGCACTTACAATAAAAAAATAATAATCCCTTGGTCACAGCTAGCCACAATGCACCTCGTCCAGTAAAATATGCTTGCTTTATCTACAACAAAAATCAAAATTAAGCCATGGGACATTTTAGGAAGGAGTCTCTCTGGGATAACCATTATTTTCTTCACAAGCTGGCATTTATGTTTTGTAATTATTTTAAAAGAAAATGCTACAGACTAACTAACCAGATCCCCACTAATAAATTCCCAGAAGACTAAGATGGCCACTGTGTTCTATGGGAGACGGGGGTCAGAAATGTAATTCTAAATGACCCTCAGCCTTGAGTTTAAAATAGAGGGTGGCTGTTATCTCTCTGAGATTACACTTGGCCTGTGTTGTGAGTGATTTCGTGGTATGCAAACCTGGAGACAGCTGAGATTAAACACAGAAAATGATGGATATCTCTTTTAAGCTGAGCCTTTTGTAAGTTTTCATGTTCTGGCGAAATATCTTCAATTATTTTTAAGTGGTCAAAATAAAACTTAGAAGATACCATATCATAATACGTTCATTGGATATTCACATCACTCCCCACATTTTTAAGTTTGTTCTGCATGATTTCTTTTGCTTTAGAAATTGATTGGTAGAGCTCTTAAGCTCATCCAGCAGGTTGCATTCTCCCTACTTCCTGTTCTTTGTTGTAAATCCCTCGTAGTTTCCCCTTTTGGTACTCTACAAGGTCTTGTTCAGTGCAGTCTTAGCTGGCTGTTTCTGGACCCACATTGCTCACAATGTAGCTAACTGCTGTTCTATATGATACTTTCTAGCAGCAGCCAAGCATCTTCAGAAAAGAAGATTGGGGGGCCTTTTCTGTTTTGGATTTTTCCTCACATTATTGTACTATTTAGTCTAACATTGATCTTGCCTTTTCGCCATAGAGATGTTTTAATTTTTATTGTGGATCTGCAAACCTATTTTTAGAAGCTCTCCCCATAAACATTTCTTCTCTCCCTTAATTTTTAGCACATGCCTATTTATTTGTGTGTGTGTGTGTGTGTGTGTGTGTGTGTGTGTGTGTGTGTGTGTGTGTGTTTGTCAGGGGTGGGCATAAGCATGCCATAGTGGTGATTAGAAGACAGTTTCTGGTATTCAGTTTCTTCTGTCTGCCAATGTGGTCCCAAGGATCAAACTCAGGTGGCCAAGGTTGGTGGTGAGTGCCTTTGCCCACCAAACCATCTTGCCAGCTTCCCTTTAAAATTTTAATTTAACACTTCAATCAAAATGCTATTTATTTTGTAAATGATACGAGGTAGAAGTCTGGGTTTAGCACAATATCAAGTCAGTTGAAAATGGCATAGATAGGGTAGAAGATCTCTAGGACTCTGCCTTTACTGAGAAGGAACTGACAGTTGATACTTACTGGAAAGGGGGAAGTCACTCATCTTTGAGGGTGTGGGCTCTAAGATGATTCACACATTCCAGTAGAAGCCCTACTCCCATAGGGGCAATAGTAGACAGACTTGGGTTTTTAACAAGACATGAAGCTGGGAAGGGCACGTGTAAAATGGGATACAGTTAGAGTTTGACAGAAAGTGTGGCTGGAATGTAACCATATTTCACTGTACACATGTATGAAATCTTGCAGAATAAAGACTTTTAAAAAAGTAAAACAAGGAGAAGAAGAAGAAGAAGAAGAAGAAGAAGAAGAAGAAGAAGAAGAAGAAGAAGAAGAAGAAGAAGAAGAAGAAGTAGTCTGGGTTTGCTTTCTTTCAAACAGACAGCTAATTAGAACAGTCTTATTTGTAAAGAAAAATACCCTTCACCTTGATTAAAAAAACACATTCCCTGTACATGTAAATCTATTTCTTCCTCTAGCCCATGTCCTGGATGTGGTGTTCTGGTGACTCACCCCTTTTCACTGTTGGGCTTCAAACACAGGTACACACACACACACACACACCTGGCAAGCATTCTTCCATGAGGCTAGACCTTAGACCCAACATACTATGTTGTAACAGTAACTCTACAGTGAATTTGTATTTTTTTAGGTCAACTATCTCATTATTCCACTTTAGTTTTCTTAGCAAGGGGACTTGATCTATGTTATTTTTTAAATTTCATTTGAATTGATTAAAATACACTTGGTGTGTGTGCTCAAATTTTGTAGTTTCCAGTTCATTATATTAAAAGCCTCATTATAGACTAACTTGCAAAGTTTTAGTTGCTGTGGTTAATTTGTGTTTGATTGTATAATTTCTGAACACTGATACAGGCTCAACTCATAAAATCCCCACATTTTAGCAAAGAGTAGAAATCTACTTTATTTTTTAGATAAAATAAAAAAGCATATGGAAAATATTTAAAAGGATGAGTTTCTGAATAATGATTTTCTGTTCTCAAGGGACACCTTCAACTAATGAACTCATTGATTCCTTACAAAACATTTCAAATCATTCTGGCTGTGAGAACCTTTTTTTACAGAGGACACAACTAAGACCTTGGGAAAGTTTCTTAACTTCTCTAGCTCTAGTTTCCTACCCAAACTATTGGGGATCCTGTTTCTTTAGGGTTGTAGATATTTAATGAGATAACACATGAGGAGTTTGACACTGAGGTGGTGAACCATATACCATTATCGATTCTTATATTTTTGTAATTAGTGTCCCAAACCAAACTGTAAGCAAGTAGTCTGGGTGATGGCTTTGGAGATATTTAAATCTAGATTCTGCATAATTCTTACCTACCCATGTTATATTTTGCCTCCAAAAGTATGTATTTGTTGAATAGACTGTGAATAAGAATGCAGAACCTGAGTTTATAAATGTCTTCAATAAACCCATGATCACATTCCGGGACTTCTTTGTCCTTTTTTTTTCACATGCTGCTCTTCTGGTTGCATAATACTTAATTAAAAATGAATGAGTGATGCAGTCTTCAGAGAGAAAATTTACCTGACTGGAGATGGGGTCGGTGCCCTCACGTGTCTCACTGGCGAGGGGGAGTGTCTTATTGGCGATGGGGACTGCTGTCGGGCCATCTGTGTCTTAGCAGCAATGGAAGGTGGTGTTGGAGACCTTGACTTTGGTTTAGGAGGTATCCTGGGAGGTGTTTTATGTGGCAGCTGTCCAGAGGCACCATCTATGACCATCTCAACTGTTGCAATTGATCTGGCATCAAAGTGGGCTTCAATTTTCTAAAAAAGAAAAAAAGATGGAAACAGCGGTCATGATGACTGAGAAAAGCCAGGGAAGCAACAACCTATAAGGCTCTGGGCTGTTTAATAGGAAAATCACCTTTTCAATCCGGGTTTGTCTTGTTTCTGAAATCTGAGCAGTCGAAACAATCGTCTTTGTCTTTTTAGCAGGTACTACTTCTTCACCTGTGGAAATGGAAAGCCGGGTAAGTTTTAGGAGGGAAAACCATGATCCTTAGGACTATTTCTTATGTGTGGTAGTAAGGAAAATGTAGCAAGTTGTGGGTTTCATGTGAATATAAATTAGATTTCGAAACAGAAAACGTTTATTAGAAAGCAATTTCCTTAGATTACTTAGTTAAATATTCCATTGTTTACCAACAACATGCAGATGTTTATCACTTAATGGATATGTGCTCCAGTTCCAGTTCTCATCAGTAGGCTTCAACATTGAACTCTGATCTAGAACCCCAGAGACCTTTTTCTGCAGGGGATGGGGGGGGGTGAGGAAAAAGGCAGCTTTGATCTTAGCTCCAGCTCCTACCCCCAGGGCAGTTGTTTGGGGGAAGCAGGTGGAACTCCACAGGCTCCCATTCTAGCCCTGTCCCCTTCTCCTTCTTAGCCTCTGCCACCTACCTTGAACCAGCAATTCTGCGGTGGAAGTGGCCCTTCCAACGCTGTTGGTGGCATTTACAGAATAGGTCCCGGAGTCTTCAGGATATGCTTCCGCAATCAATAAGCTGTAGAGGTCGCCTTCTTGAGAAATTTGGAAATCAAGGGAGCTCTGGATTTCGGCTCCGTCCCGGTAGAACTTCACCACAGGTGTAGGGATTCCAGTCACTCTCACTTGGAGCCGCACTTGGCTCCCTTGACTCACAGTCATGCTCTGCAGCCGCTGAGCGAAGTTGGGTGGTGCTGTCTCCGCTGTCACACGGGCAGAGAAGAAAATCAGGCCCAGGAGCCAGGGTGCTCTCAACAAGGTATTTTTAAACAATCACAGCTCTTGAGTCCCAACTCAGGGACTGACTCACCAATCCGGCATCCTTGACAGTCCTTGAACCCCAGCTCCCCCTAGTGAGTGATAGCTAGAATGCAGCAGAAACAGAAGGCTGACCCCTGCTGGCATTTAATGGTAACTGCTTTGCTATTTTTGCAGTTCAGGGCTACTACACTTAGTTTTAAATTTTTTTTATTCATGCATACGTGCATGTGAATGAGGTTATATGTACCATATGTGTGCAGGTGCCCACAGAAGCCAGAAGAGGATGTCAGATTCCCTAGAACTGGAATTACAGGAGGCTATGACACAGCACGTGGGTACTGGGAGTCGCACCCTGGTCCTCTGTAAGAGCGAACCTCTTAACCAATAAACTATCTCTCAGAAACTTACTATTTTACCAAAAAGTCTAGATGTTGCTGTACTAGAGTTTTCTGGCACTTCCAATGCTTGAACCCTGCCTTTTGCTAACATACTAAGGTAGCTTTGTATACTATGTAAATTGAACTAAAGTGGATTCCAGGGGTTGGTAAAATGAGTGTACCCATGACTTACTGAATCGTTAAAGTTTAATTTGATTTTAAAAATTCCTCCTACCAGATTGATAGTAAAAGGACCAAAATATTTACTTGCATTTTAAATGTTAGCCCAACAGTGGCAGGCTTTCATGTTAACTGTGCTACAGAAAGAAGGAAGCCTTTCTTGGTTTTTTTGTACTAAAAGAAAATTTTTCTCCTTAATTTTTTAGCTGTTTGGAAATGAGTCTTGGCTGTTTTTAACCTCCTATTCCCTCCTCCCATCCTCCTCCCTCTTCTACTACAGCAAGAGCATCTTGCCAGTGGCTGAATATATACCCTCTCCTCCAACTCTCATTAGCCCCAGGGAAGGGTGTGACTGTGTGTTCATTCCTGCATCCATGATAAAATGTGGGGGTGAACTGATGTGTTTCCAAGTTACTGTACTTTTTCCAGCTCTGAATGTCCTGAGTGTGCATTGACGCTCACTCCTAAAGCAGCCTGGTGTGCTTTCTATTTAGGTCATTTGACCATGGAATTAGACATCAGGAACGAACATGTGACATGATAAGAGTTCACAGAATACATGGTAGTCAGCACAATGTCTCTTGTTCTTCATATGTGTTTATCATATTAAGAACTGAAGGATTGCCATGCAGGATTGCCATGTGGTAGTGGCATACACCTTTAATCCCAGCACTGGGGAGGCAGAGGCAGGCAGATCTCTGTGAGTTCAAGGCCAGCCTGATCTACAGAGCAAGTGCCAGGATAGGTTCCAAAGCTACACAGAGAAACCCTGTCTCAAAAAAACAAAAACAAAAACAAACAAGCAAACAAACAGAAAGAACTGAAGAATGAACAAAATCTACCAGAGCAATTGGAGATGAATTTATGGGAAAGTGGCGTCATATTTGCATAATGAGCATTTGCCCTTTTCTGAGTGTGTTTACTATGCAGTATTTTCAACGCTTATGGACCTCCTTCATCAGAATTCTGATATGCTTATTAAAGTAGAAATTCCCAGTGATTTCTGGAATATTCCCTATTCCTTGATAGGGCTCTAAAAGCTCTACATGCTGAGGAGCTCGATCTTCAGGGATTTTCAGTATATTTTGAGTGTGTGACACATACAGAGACCCTGCTTCTCAGCTGCTTTGAACTTCATCCTCAGCGAGGTCTAAACCACACAACCCAGACAGTCATGTCCCTTCACCCCACAGATCCTTCTCCAGCTTAGGAGCGGCCTCCTTGGGGGCAGAGCTCTATCTGGGACTCCCTGGGTCCTTTTTGAGGACAGGCTAGTCCCTACCATCCTACCTGTCACAAGAAGCTCAGCGGTACTAGTCGCTTGTCCAGATCCATTGGTGGCTCTCAGGGAGTATCGTCCACTGTTGGCTTTAGTCACGGCGGGGATCATCAATCTAGCGCGGCCATCGCTAAAGGAGATCTGCACGCCGGGCAGAGTGGAAGTTGAAATCACCTGGCCATCCCGAAACCAGCTCACCTCAGGAACTGGAGAACCTAGAAGGCAAACAGTCATATTTACATTGGAGCAGACACTGCTCAGTCCTCTGTTCCTTCCCACCATTGCAAGGCCTTGCACTAGCTAGAGTGGAAACCCATTAGTGACGGTGACAGCATGGCAGTCACATGACACAGTTGCAGATCATTTGGAAGGCCTGGCAGTTTACATAGATCCCTACCCCTTTACTTTATGGAGTTGAGTTTGAGGTTCACTGAAGCATCATCATTTCAGGTCATCACCGGCACAAAGAGGGGTAGAACTTTCATCTTCTACCCTCTATTCAGAGCCCCATCGGATGCAATTCACTAGACATTATTAAAATAATGAGAGGGGTTCTGAAGCATTGAGAGCTGCAAAAACTTTGAAAGGTGACCATTGTCATCTGTGAAAACATGAGGACTAGAGGCAGCCAAGCTATCTTACAGCTCTACCTCAGGAGGCCATGCTTACCTCCCTCCTCTACTGTTTAAGGGACACACTGTTCAGAATGTCTTTGCAAATGTGACTGCAGCAAATATACCCTCACATGGACATGCTGTTCCTCATGTTAACTCCAAAGCCAAACCTAGTCTTCCAGAGCAACATGTGAAGTTGGAACAGCAAGAGGAAAGCCATGTTTTCTTCATTTATTGTTAAGAACAGTGGCAGTGGTTCCGTGTTTTATTAAAATCTAGTGTGTTCAGAGGTTGGAAGGCCACTTCAGGGAAGGTCTATTAGCACTGAACATGCAAACTTGTGACTGTCCTTGCTGATAGAATGTTCACTGCGTTGTCTTCACACCGGCCAACCTCCCACTACGGGAGAGTGAGGTTTTTAGACTAATTTGTGGGTGTCAGACATCATCTGGAGTGTATCTCTAAGACCATAAAGACACACAACGAGGAGGAATGTGAAGGTATGAAGCTACTGCACAAAGAGGCAAATCCCCCCCCCCCCCGTGTTGTGTGCTCAGAAGTTACAGAGGATTTGAAGAAAAGTAAGCTAATCCTTTGAAAGGAGAATTGGATTGGTTTCCATCAATAGCAAATGAGTGATGTTATGATATCTTTGCAAAGTGTTACACAGTTATGTAAGACTCATATATAATACAAAAAGAAAGTGAAAACAAAACGTTAATTTATATCTTTATTGTAGGCCATACATAAAAGTCAAAAAACAAACAATAACAAAAAAAACACAAAGAAAAATGAATTCATCACAGGGTTGCATTGAATTATGAACTAATCATAGTATCACTTCATGAAATCTTACATGACCAGTCATGGTACTATAGAAGGAGACATTGATTCAATCATTTTGAAATTATTTACAGTATAGTTTATAGACAGCCCTCCCTCACTTATTATGAATCTTACACAGTCTACAATCATCCCTAAACCAAGTGATGGAGAAAAAGAGGCAGAAAAGGAATGGATGAAATTCCTTTTAAATTAAGTTCTAGGGCAAATGTTTGTACCCTTTGACTGAAAGGGCAGACAGTATTGTGCTTTGCCATTCATAGCAAAAAGGAGGCCTTTAATTCACTAGAATAATTTAATAAAGTTGAAAAACCCAGTAAAATAATTATCCCAAGATGTCACTGCACCTGCACCTATAGAAAATTGGGTGAACTGGTTTTATTTCTGTGTAAGACAACTGAAATCGAGGTGCAGACTACCTCCCCAGAAGCCCTGTTACTGGACCCCCCACAGCCCCGGGTTCTTGTCTGTCACGCTGGCTCTGCAGCTGAACCCAAATATAGAATGACCAAATTTGGTCCTTTAGACTCTGACAGCAAATTTTAATCTAATGCTAATTATTTTTGCTTTGTGGAATTATAATATGAATAAAACATTTTCAAGTCATTATATTGTCAGCATCCTGTGAACAGCATGCCCTTAAGATGGCCTTCCCATGTGTTATGTCAATTTCACATAGTAAAATAGGGTTTAAACTTGGTTTCAAAGCCTACAAAAAAAAGTTACTGTATTGAAGGAGGCAGGTGGGACAGAAAAGAGAGCACACACATGGGCTTACCACTAACGTGAGCCTCAAAGGTTGCGGTACTACCCTCCAGTACCACAACGCTTTGTAACGGCTGCGTAAACGTCGGCGCTTGAGTAGTCATCTTCTTAGGCACTCTGAAAAGGAAAAGAGAAACCAGTGAAAATGTTGATACTCAGCAGCAAGTTGGTGGAGACAAAAGCATGAATTTCTCCAAATGAATTTCTCTAGGCAAATGTGGCCCTAGAGCAATAGGAAGGCCTTCTCTTGGGGCTTATGCAGTTGACCTTTGAACTAATTTAAGGAAAATAGAGGTGGGGGCCAGGGCAGCCAAGGACAGCAATGACTGCCCTCTAGTGGTCAAAGCAGGAGCATTCAATCAAACCAAAAATGGAAAATCGGGTTGGGAGAGAGTGGAAGGGCAAGTCAAACTACAACAAAGTCATTTCAGAGACAAAAGATAGCACAGCATGGGAGAGACAGTGACATAAAAACCAATTCCTTCCCCCAGCAGTTGTCACACTGTGTGAGTGTTTTATAAGGTAACTTTGCTCTAGGCTCTGCCCCATTACTTAAAATCATGATCCAAATGAGAAAATCTGTCCCCTGCAAGCCTTTCACTAATTCGAAGTGTTGGCAAGCATTTTCACATCCATAAGCTTTTTATTTCTCAACAGCATAACAGGCTTTCAATGTCCTAGCCTTTCTGTACATTGTATGCAATGGCACAATTAATGTTGCTGAAGTAATCGTCAGGGAGAAAATATTTAATAGGCCAAAATTTACTATAGATCTCAAATAAAAATGCTGACTTGAGTTAACATAGAGCAGTATGCAGGCTGAATAATGGAAGGCTGGTGGGAAATGTTCATTGGAATAAAAAGACCTGTGCTTTATTATGTGAAATATTCAACAAAGAAATGAGTGAAAATTAGCAGTTAAGTCCTTTAGTGAGTGGAAGAAAGCACTTGTCTATCCCTTTTGGAGAGTATGTAAGAAATTTCCTTATGCATAAATATCTAGTCATTCAGCTTGACCAGACTACTGTTCTGGCATTGAAAGACCATTTCTGAATTGTCTATTGCCTCGTTATTATTTTTCATAATTTTTTGCTCATTCCGATGTCATGGTTGTAATAATCTTAGTGCTGTGTTCTATTTTACTGTAACTAAATTTTTTGAGACAAAATTCACATCCCAGAAAAATCCAGGTATCATCCAAAAGTACTCAGGAATCATTTCTCAGGAACTCTTGCTTCCAGCACGCTATCTATAGGAGGAACACAGTATGTCTCTTTTTTTTTCTGTTTGCAAGTCAGTGTGTCTTCTAAAAATAGCTATGTCCTTAGATAAACAGCGCCTAAGTATGTACTTGTCAATAAAAGGCATTTGCAATTTGTACTCTCATCCCAGGAAGATGGACATTCAAAGTGTATTTTGAAATTAGAAGTCTTCTATTTCTTACCCGTTCTAGTACTAACATTTATCTCATACCATTTAATTGGATTGTGGGTTGGATAAACATGTATAATGAGATTTGGAACCTTCTGGAAAACAATTCTATAGCTTCATTGCAATTTTGTAAAATGTTGAGAGTAAGTGGCCTAAATGGGTTTGATATTCTTATTGTCTAAGCAGACAGATTTGGTTTCTTTGAGCACTTGGTTTTCAGAGGCCTAGGGCTGAAGGTATGCATCTGAAATGTCATGCTCCCAAAATAAACCCTTCAGCTTGATTGACAGCAGACAAGTGTCTGCCACTGTCCTGCAACAGATACCCCAGCAGTTGATTCCCTTAAAAAGTCATCGGGTGTAGCTGATACCACATGGGTTTTCTCAGAGCTATTCTTGGTCGGCCTTGCTTTATCACAGAGTCACATAACCTTGTACATTCCCAACAGACACATTTACTAAGGAAGCAAACATTTCTGCCCTTACATCAGACCCCTGATTTTAGGATATCAAGCACATTTTTAAAATCTGAATTGTTGACTATACTGCTCAAGTGTTAGACTTGAGCACTTAATTTTTTTAAAGAAAACTTACATTTCAAAACCAAGTTTAAAAAACGCAAATTCACACCGTAGGTCAGCCAGAGCAAACCCTTAACAGCAGACATTCATCGCTCACACAGGCAACTAGAAACCAATCAGAAAAAGCTCTAGGAGCCAAACGAGCTGATTCTCACTCACCTGATTTCTCAAGAGTGCCTAAAAAGGGTGGGACTAAGCCCAAGGTTGCTTCGGAAGCGACGTCCTATGTAGAGTTGGTTTTTCCAACCATCTCCGACATGAATCAGTGAGCCCCTCACCCTCAAAACAAAACCACACAGTCAGGACTGTGTGGTTTTGCTTTTCTATGCAATCCCTACACCCGAGGCGAGGTGGGAATGCACGACTGCTCCAGAACCAGGGGCTGGCCGGCCCTTATATTCCCCACATTTGCTGACAGGCCCACATCCTCAGTGCCTGGCTCTGTGATTGGCTCCCTTAGGACAGCATGATGGGGGAGGATCACATGCCACCTGTTCCTCTGATTGGCAGCGCTAAATTTAGAGTCTCAGAAGAGGCTTCACCAAGGAAATAGAATTGCATTTTTAAAATGACCTCACTGAGGCTCAGAGAAGAGTTGCAAGTGTGAAAAATTCACCCATGAGGATCTGAAACCAGAATGTGACAATACAAAGAACGTGTGGACATTTATGTATCTCAAACAATCCCAAACTTGAGTCCTGTGCCCTGTGAGTCAGCCTCCACTTCTGTTCCCTGCCCTCTAAACCCAACCAAATGGACCTGTCAATCACGGCAGCTGGTGAAGAGATTTATATCACACATAGGTTTCATCTTCTCTGAAGATGAAGTTTATAGCTCTTGCTATAAACTTAGCATTTGAAGAGAACTCGTTTGTACTGTCTGTTAGAACAATCACACCAGTGTCAGGGAGCTGAGTGTGTCACAACCCTGCAGGAAATCAGACCCCAAGCAAAGTCTGTGGAAGGCTTCGATTTAATCTGTATAGGGCAATGTCTTCACTTCGGTTCCAGTTCATTTTTGCCTGCCAGGAATATTTACACAGACCCATGCCGTTTCTGAGTGGTGAAGTCTGGAGTTTGAACTCGCCACAAGATTCTTTTACTTGGCGAATGAAGGCTGCACTGCTAATCTCTGCAGCATACTGTCACTAATGGGAAGTGGTTAGGGGATGATATAGTTGCTATTTTGGGAGTGAATTTAACTTCAAGCAAGAGATAATTCCAATACAAAAGATCACATCAAAAGGCCTTTCTTGTGACTCAACCAAAGCATTTGTAAAATTCTGCTTAGAGCGGAGAAAATTGAATTGTTGATAAAGGAATGACACTTTTATCAATAAAATAGACTAAAAATTTAAATTTTAAGTTAAGTTTTCTTATGTTTGTAATAAAAATGTTCCCTGTTGTGAGATAAATTGGCCTTGCAGTAGACTTTCACTTCTTGAGTGTTTTCTGTCTCCTGGTTACTTACACAGTGATAGTTCATTAACATTTAAAAGCTTCAATTTACCAGCAACTGGTTCAGTGCCACCTTATCAACAAGCTGACACCACCGTGTCCTTATTTAAACAACTGTCTCCTTTACCTAAGTGGTGCCTTCTGGACAGGAGCCGCCATGCCCCAACCCCCACAAGACTGTGTCTGCTGTAACTCGATTTCACCACGTTCTTCCCAAATGGCCAGTTTCAAGTTGTGTACCTTGAAGATGACTCTCAGCCAGAGGCTCCTGCTATGGGGAAACCTGTCAGTCATAATGGAAAATAAGTGAACTTATTTTTGTTTGGTGTACTCAATGATTTGTTATTTATTTAAAATTAATTTGTGCATCTCTCTCTCTCTCTCTCTGTGTGTGTGTGTGTGTTTGTGCATGTACATAGCATATGTGTGTTTTTAGGCTGTTTCTAACTTGGAGTATTTCCATGTTGTGTCATGTTTACTGGAGGGAAGTCAAGCCATTTTAGTTCTTATGGAAACTATAGCTAACAACTGAATAGAATCCTGGAACTTGTATTCTATTGAGTCCAACACAATTCAGAGAGCAGATAAACCATAACTACTCATCATAGATTGCAAACAGAAAACCACATATCTTTTCTCTTGAGCAGATTGTCTGTTCACAGTCCTGGAACTTTCTAGACCTTTCACTGTCATTGAGGTGTTTGCCTTTGGGTACTTAAGTTTATAGGACATTCAGAGAAGGAAGAGAAAAAGGAAAGACAGGGAAATTAGTGAAGACTCACACACTGCTACGGACAGAGGCAAGGTCTCTGAATCGTAAGCAGTATCAGATTGTCTATAACACCACAGTGTTAGCTTTTCCATTAAGTATGGCATAGTTGCAAGGCAGCATGCCAGCCTACTGGAAATGAGCCATTCCTCAGACTGAGGAGTTTGCTGATGCAGTAAGATCTCCATTTAGTATCCTGACTGGGGAGGCACACAGATAATCCCAAACAGCTGTTAATTCAAATATAATGCCTGCTTAGTTTTGGAATGTGTGGCATGATTCTCCCTTTGAGCATCATATTCAATGTAACTTAATAAATATTTAGTAAGCACTTGATCAGTGCTGAACACTGTTTAAGTTATTTTGATTTACATTCTGTCACTCTTGGCTGACTCGACAAGTATCAGCTGGGTGGTGGTATTTTTGTGCCCAGCCTTGTGTTAGAGGGCAGGTGCTCAGACAGAGAAGACAGCCTCCTATGGAGCCTGGTCTTCAGAGACATGAACTGAAGACAGCCTCCTATGGAGCATGGTCTTCACAGACATGAACTGGACTCTCCTGTGACTGAGATGAAGGTTAGAGCACATGCAAAACTCCAGTAGTTACTCACTGTACACCTCTGCTGCTTCCTGACTTTGTATTACATAGAACCATTTACTAAAGTTACCATTTCCTGGGAGTCATTTGAGAAGTGGGAATGGTTTTAATGCTTATTTCAAGAGCAATTTCCAGGGGAAAAAAGCAAAATCAATGCTTCATATACTTCGTGTATATGTATACACACATATGTATATATTTATATGTATACATACATGTATATATATACATATATGTTGCTACTGGGTGGGGCTTGGGATTCTAGTAATTCATAGGCTACAAAAATCTCTGTTCTCTAGAAGTTTGTCTTTTAGTAAACACTGTGGCATCTATCATGTGGCAGCTGTACAGTCTTTTCCACTCTTATACTGTTCCAAAGTGGAAACATGGGCTCAGCACTCATCTTCCACAAGGAAGTAGAGCAAAACAAGTTCAGGGGGAGCCAGAGGGAAAAGTGCTGCATCCTGCAGCTTGTGCTCCTGTGTGTATTCCTTAAGTAACAAATGCCGGGGGAGGGAGGGAGACAAGAAATCGTTGCTTAAAATCTTAGTGAGGACTGTCTCTTTAACAGCGGGGCTAAAGGAGTCTGTGTCTACCACTCTTCACAACATGCTGTTGGTCATCCACACAGCTAATGTCACATTAAAGTCAAAAAATATTCTTTTGCACATATTTGACCCTTTTACCAAAAATCAGAGAGTTAAATTCTTCAGTTTCTCACCAGCCCCAGCTTCAGGGCCATGTGGGTGGGTCAAGTCCTGCTTCCACTCTGAGGGAACTATAGGCATCTGGCTTGCATCTTTGAGTCTCTGATTTGCCTGTTGTGAGCTGTGGATTATAGTATCCATTTCAAAGGAAGCTTAAATGACAGAATGGACGTGACAGGACAGTGGGAACCTGATGCACGATGGGTATTTGGTTAGTTGGTTGCTGTTGGGCACAACAGATGACAGTTGTTTCCAGTGCTTCCAACACCGATTTGATCAGTATATAACCATCTGATTAAATATGGAAGAATGTGTGGTCTAATACATCTTTAAGAACTCAAAAGTGACCTCATAGTAACACAGCATGTCCTTCCCCAAAGGACCTGAGAAGGTCACATGACATTTAAACGTGGATTAAAGCAAAGCCCAAGCAATACCAACATTTTAAGGAAGAAAGAAATTAGGTTTCTGCGGACCTGAAGCAGGAAACCATAGACGAGGTCAGAGGAACTATCAGTGACACAGAAGCTAAGATTGCCATCGAATGGCAAGACGTCCTCTTGATGAAGGGATTCATTTTGTTTAGGGAAAACTGTAAACATAGCACCTAGGATTAAAGTTTCAGGGCCAAAAAAAAAAAAAAAAAAAAAGAAAAAAAAGAAAAAGAAAGTGTCTTCCTTGGGTGAATAAAGGGACCTAAAAAGATGAAAATAATGAATTTTTCAAGTGCCTACAAAGACAGCCCGTGCAAGCCAATCAATCCACGGCATTTAGGATGGGTGCATTTTAACATGTTTCTTTAATTAAAGACAGGACTTCCAAAACCAAGAGAATATAAAACGATCTTGAAAGCAGCACCATCACCTCTGAAAACAAAGGGAAATTTAGAAATACCTCGCAGGGTGGTTTAGTTCCTGTGAAATTATGTGCATTTTCAAGACACAAGGGTGTTTTGACCCCTGTGTTTCAATCCATCTTTTCCAAACTCCTGTTTGATTCCCCCTCCCCAAATCTCCTTGCTTAGTCATCATCACAGAGTTTTTAAGGGAGGCCTTGCTGAGAAGGACTCCCCTGAATTCCTCTGGCACCCCCCCCCCCACACCACCGGGCAAGTAAGCTCCACCAATGAGAAGTGCTGGAAGAAGCTAGCTTAGGGCACTGGCCTGCCTGGCTATTAACATTTCAAAAATTTCTTTGAGAATTTCATACATTTCATTTTGATCGCATTTACTCTTTCTCCCCCAACTCTTTCAAGATCGATAATCCCCAACCCCACATTGATGAAAACCTTTTCCGATGTGTGGCCATCTCCTTGCTGGAAAGACAGTCAGTCCGCTTTCCCACTGTCTTTGGTTCCAGAAACTGCCTTGTTCCTAGCCAGGCCTCTGAAGCTTGTGATTCCCAGGGCTCCTCGTTATCCTGTAGTCTTTGAAACCCTCCCTGAACCGGGCTTTGTAACACACAGATTTTCTGCTCTGACTCTGACTGGACCCACTTATATATTTGAACCAAACAGAGCAGTTGCCTTCATTGCTAGGTGATTGTTTCAGTTTCTGGAACATTCTTTACATTTTCTTCACTACGGTGGAGTGCGTTTTTTATTTTATTTTCCTTCCTCCACGACCTCTTATGTATCACTCCATTGCTGACTTTCAAATTCACAGACTCTTTTTCTGTCATTGTTGTTTGTGTTGGTGGTGGTGGTGTGTGTGTGTATCTGTGTGTTTCTAAATATATGTACACACAACCTGCTCAGTCTATAAAATGGCACTTGTATGTTTATAATTTCAGGACTGGTTGAAAGGTTCAGGCATTTATAGTGGCCTGCCCCTGTTACTTGGCAGAATGCACTCAGGCAGTACCCTGGTCACCCCAGAGTTCCATGAGAGCTAGTCTGCATGCAGGTGTAAAGGACCCCTTTAAGAGTCAGACCCCTGCATACTGATGTTCTCTTGCTCTTTGTTCTTTCTGCTTGCTTCCTCTCTTGCCCTTCGCTCCCCCGCCCCCCACCTCCATCCCTGTCTCTTCTCCCTCTCTCTCTCTCCTGCCCTGTAATAAACTCTATGGTCAATGTACTCTACGGTTCCTGTTCCATCCATCTCGCGCCTTCTAATTTTATCTTAAACAAAAGAACAACACTGATCATTTGATAACATTCATTTTTAACACTAAATTCTGTTTTTTTTAAGTGAATCCTTAGCGTCTTCCATGCACCAATAACTAGAGATGCTAAAGACCTGAGTTCCTACACCTAGGTTTTAGTTAAGAAAGCCAGAGCTGTGTAACAATGAAATCAGATTAACGGCAACAACAAAAAGCCCAATGCTTGAGAGCCCCCACTAACTGCTCAGGAATTCAGACATGGGAAAGAGAGTCCTGCAGGGTAAAAATACAACAGAACTCTCAGAAGAGAACTGGGGTTGGGTGTTTGCTGCTCACTCAACAAGACTGGAACATTTTATCAAAAAACAAAGAAAATACAAGATAAATGGAAATAGAAAAGCAAAAACACACCAAGAGGCACATTAAAAAAAAACCCAAAATGTTCTTCTAGTTTGCTTTCTGACGCTGTGATAAAACACCTCCAAAGAGCAACTTGCGGAAGAAAGGGTTTGTTTGGCTTACAGGTCACAAATTCTTCATCCAAGGAAGCTGGGAAAGGAGATGAAGCAGAGACCCCGAGGCTATCTGCTTACTGTGTCGCTTCTCATGGTCTGCTCAAATTGATTTCAAACACAACTCAGGATCACCTGCATGGGGCAGGCTGGGCCCTCCCACATTAATCACTAATCAAGAAAATGCCCACCCACATGCTCAGGTCAATCGAAGGAAGCAATTTCCCAGGGAGCTTCTCATTTCTTATTTGATGCTAGTTTGTGTCACTTTGGAAAACCTAGCAGCAGTTACCATTCAAGAAGGTCACTATTTTTTCTAGAGATTATCTGATTTGATGGTGAGCAGTTGAAGAAGTTGACCAAAAACAAAACAAAACGAAATGAAAAAAACCATTTTCAACAAGGACAATATACAAGCTTCCCAGGAAAGTGTGCTTTGTCCAATAATGAATTTAAGATGTATATGTAATCTACTACTTTGTAGAGAAAGGTTTTGAAGTCTTCAATGTGCCTATGTCAGATTCAGTGACTTAATTGATAATATTGGTACTATTGTTAGATTTTTCATTTTTTTTTACAGGTTCATCTTTTTATTGGATATGTTAATAGGAGGCTTAGTCAGAAAGACCAAAGCCCATGTCATCATCAGACTCCTCAGAGTCTTCCTTCTTTGCTTCCACGTTCTTCTCCTCAGCTGGGGCAGCAGCAGTAGAGGGGGCAGGACCACCAGCTGGCGGGGCTCCAGCTGCTGGTGCAGGTCCACCAGCCCCTACGTTGCAGATGAGGCTCCCAATGTTGACACTGGCCAAGGCCTTTGCAAACAGGCCAGGCCAGAAAGGTTCAGCATTGACACCAGCTGCTTTAATGAGGGCATTGATCTTATCCTCCTTGACCGTCACCTCGTCGTCGTGAAGGATGAGGGTGGAGTAGATGCAAGCGAGCTCAGAGACGGAGGCCATGTTGCGGACTGCCAGCATGGTGCTAGTCACCGGATGAAGTGAGGGCCTCACCCCAACACGGCCTTAGCTTCCTCGGAAGAACCGAGCACCTTGGCGGCAGCTGAGGAAAGGCTAGATTTTTCACTTTTTATCAAAGTCAAGAATAAAACAACTTCCCAAAAATGACTAAATGACGGTTAATGAGATACAAGCAATACTTAAGAAGTTAGGAGTAGAGGTGGGGCTTCCTTTTGATCCATAGCAAGTATCTAGTATGTATCATCAGTAGATATCACCTCTCTCTCTCTCTCTCTCTCTCTCTCTCTCTCTCTCTCTCTCTCTCTCTCTCTCTCTCTCTCTCTCTCTCTCTCGGCCTCATTTGTAGGAATTAAAGCTGAAGACCAAGTCTGTATTCTGAATGGCATCCTGCTGTTCTGTACAGTTAGCTGAGATGTGAGTGACATGACCTTCAAACATTTTACAAAAGTTCATATGCCTATAATATTAAAGCCTCCAAATTTTCTCACAGGCTTTGACAACAACCAATATTCATTTGCAAAATGTTTTGTGGTTTTGAAAGCAGACTCGGTTCTAGTTTGATGAATATGCTCTTGAATTTTAGAGTATTGGTATTAGCATAGTGCTTAGAGACCCGGCATAGACTTGGCTTTGTTTCTTTCGGAAAAGAGGCAGGTTACAGGAAAGTTAAGTCTGCCCTTGAAGATTGGAATCAGCTGTTACACGAAGTTATCAGCTACACATTGCTTCAAGGAATCTGAAGCAAAAGATCTTCGAAGAAGCAGCCATGCTCTTTCTTTGATGTTAGAAACAAAGCAACCACTTTGTGGATATTTCTCTAAGACTTGTTTGTCTGAGACAGGGTCTTCCTTATAGCTGAGGCTGGTCTCAAACTTGAAGTCTCTCATTCTGTCTCCCAAATGCTGGGATTATAGGTATGTGTCAACATGACCAGTTTCTAAGACTTTTATATGAAGACTTCAGGAGATGGTGTTTGGCAGCACGAGCAAGAATTACTATTAGAGAAAGAAATTGAGGGGGTTAATCAGTTTAAACATTTGACCTTTAAGGATCTAGGGCCAAATATCTGAATATCAATAAAATAAATCCATATGGGACAAGTTGTTGACATCATAGATCCCTGCCAGTTGTGGGTTTGAGATCTTGTGAATATTACTGTAGCATTATAGCGGATAGTTTTGAGGAAGCATGAACATGAACTGTGTTATGATACAGCACATGTGGGAGCTAGTCCCATCCCTCTCTATTAGGTAAGCATAGAGTAGATCAAGGAGACAGTAATGTCCAGCATTGCTTTTCTTTGTGTTCATGCATGGATGCATTCCCGTGCATGTCTGTGTGGAAGACCAGAAGTCAACCTCTGCTTTGTTTCTCAGGATGGTTTTCCTGGGTGGCTGGCTCCTTGCATCCTCCTCTCCTCTTTCCTTGATCCTGATCCTCCCAGATTTCTCCTCCTATTTATTCTCTCTGCCTGCCAGTCCTGCCTATCCCTCTCTCCTGCCTAGTTATTGACCATTCAGATCTTTATTAGACCAATTAAGTGTTTTAGACAGGCAAAGTGATGCAGCTTTACATAGTTAAACAAATGCAACATAAAAGAATGCAACACATCTTTGGACCATTAAACAAATGTTCCACAATATAAATGAATATAACACATCTTAAACTAATGTTTCACAACACCATCTAATCTTTGAAGGATGTCTTATTGACTTCAACATTTGAATGGTTATGTATAAAGGTGCTATTCGTATTTTTCCACATAGACTAAGGTTTTCTATTCATTTGGATAAATACCTTGGATTGCTAGTTTTAGATCAAATGATAAATGGTATTTAAATTTTAGGAAAATGCCAAATTATCTTACAAAATGTCTGCACCATTTTTGCATTGTCATGAAAAAATAAAGGTTCCTGTGGGGCCATATCCTTGACATTGGCATTGCCGGTGCATTGGATCTTAGTCATTCTCACTGGGCCCATTCTGAGCTTTTTTTTTTTTTTGACAAAAGAGGAAAGTATCTTAGGATAATTAATGTGTATAACGTCATGAGAAGAGAATGGAGAAATAGAACCAAAACAGTAACTTTTGATGTGGATAAATGAGTGTTTTTATGCAGTAGCCTCCGAGGATCAGATTAAAATCTGTGGCACAAGAAATCAGAAATGGGATTTGGGATTATTCGTGATGTGGTTTGTACATTAAAACTTTTAATGTTGATGCTGAAGAGATGGATCAGCCAGTAAAATGCTTGCTACACCTAGTCTGATGCCTAGCACCTAGTTAAACAAACAACCAACCAAACTAAACCAAGATAAAACCAATTATGGAGGTATACACCTCAGCAAGGGGGAAGCAGAGAAAGGAAGACCTCAGTCTAGCAGAATTAGTGAGTTCCAGATTCAGTGGAAAACCAAGTCTCAAAAAAATAAGATGGAGTGGTTGATGAACAGTCTCAATGTTGACCTCTGACCTCCACATGTACATAGATGTACACACATGAACATATTCAATATTTGATATAATTATTAAATCTGGAATACTATCTGTAAAAGACAAAGGCTATAAAGTTAATGTTGTGTGAACATGACCAAAATAGGTTACATGCATGTGCAGAAATGTCACAATAAAACCCTATGTTTTGAGTAATTGGCATATGCTAATAAAATAAAAGGCTACAAGATGTACAGTACTTACATGGACTATGGGTGGTTCCATATTTGAAGCTAAATACTTGGAAACAGCCTCTTCAAGAGATTTCTGGTCCCCATTTAGTGGGCAGTTTATTCTTGCCTTAATACTTTTGTTAGGAGTGATGGCTTTTGAGGGGAAAATTTTGGTTTGAAATGTGCCACTTCTTCCTTTCTTTGAGAGAAAAGTACATATTATCTTTGTGAATAGCATTCTTTTTATTTATCTGTTGTGTGCCTGAGAACACAGCTTGAAGTAGAATTGAGCTGAAACTTGTTTGCAAACTATTCTTTCTTACTCTCAGGACATAAGCGATTCCCGGACCAGGAATCATCACACTGCGTTTCTATGACTATTAAGTGTAATCTCACTGATAAATCAACTCCAAAGTGCTGAATCTTAACTGGGGAAAGCAAGCATAAAGAATCATAAAATTGGGTAATGTATTCTTCTGAAAACAAAGGCAAGCCACGTGACACACTTTAATGCTCCTCTTGGAAGTTACCTTTGAATCCAGTCATGGTGGCCCTAGTTTTCAGCCACTGTGTGGGGTGGAATTAACTCTTACCTTGGAGGTGGCAAGTCTACAATTTCCAAAGATTCTGGGATTTTGTCTTGTACTAAATTTAAATTTTAAAAATGCTAATATAAGACAGAGTCCATATTTTTAGTGTTTGTATAAACAAAATAATTTTCTTTTTTCTAGAATTTTACTAATACTGATATTTAGTGAGTTGACTAAACAATCAAAAGCCAAATTTGTGAAAACAAAACAAAGTTTGTGAGACAAAAATCACAGTTACTGAAAGTGAAGCGACTTTCTATCAAGACTCCTAAACATTGTCACTATATGAAATTCCACTTTCCTCATATAACAAAGAAAGGTCCAACAAGTTCTGAAGCTGCCAAATTATTACCCTCTGTGGTGGAAGAGTCTAAGGCCATCTAGACAGAAGACACTTTTTCTGGAGACCATAGGACCCACACAGATGGAGTTGCTCCCTTGTCAAAAAAATGACACTTTCCACATTTCCCCTGTAAAATCTTAGGAAGATGGACATTTAACACTGTTGAATTTTGCTAACTTTTGTTTAATGATTCCAGTGGTAATTACCACAGTTAGTTGGTTAATGTGAGGAATTCTTAGCTTCCCCAACACAGTTGTTCAAATCAAATGAAGCTATCTAGAATAGCAGCAGGAGAAAGAGACTGGGGAGGAAGATAAAGGGAAGAGGAAGAGGAGAAAGAGATAAATAAAAGGTTGCAGAATGAAAAGGAAGTGAGATTGCCTTGTGAAGGACACAGTGATGGATGTTACTCTCGGAATTTTGATGAACAAATAGAGATTGTTGGTCCTGACCAACAATACTAGCATGTATCCTTCAAATAGATTTCTCAAAAAGATGGCCCAAAGTGAAGGCATTTTGCATCATTACAACTGAGGGAGGGGACAACAAAACTATTTGCTGTGTGGAGCCCTTAGGTGCTGCTGATCATACTACACTGCACAGAACAGCTTTCACAGTGAAGAATTCTGTAGCCCCGTATGTCAACAAGGCCAAGATTGAGGAATCGTGACTTAAAAGGCTATACCACCAGTACTACATTTTTTAAAATCTTTAAATAACTTTAATAAACATATAGGTATCCTCATCATAAAAAAGCCCTCATGCTAAATAGCTTTTATATAGTTTATATGTATATTTTCTAGTCATTGTATACACAGGTCAAATCTAGGAAAGCATTCTACCATCTTAATGGCTGTAAGAATATATTGATTGCATGCATTTATTAACATCCAAGTGATTAAAGACCGCAGCTGATAGCTCACTGTGGCTATCTGATTCATAGTCAGCAGGAAGTCACCATTTACTATGCTGCATGTTCTCCCTCTGGCAAGTGGACTGGGATGATGAGGCTCTTTCTGTTGGGAGCTAGAGCGGTGCCTCTGCCCTCTGGCTCACTTTGAGAGCTGATGGTTCTGGGAGCTGGCACTGCTATTTTTACCTTTCTTACTTGGCCCTGTCCTGTGTGACTGGAATCCAGCTTCTCACTTCCTTTGGTTTGGCCACACTGGTGGAGAATGAGGTGGGAGGGGTTGTGTCAGTCACACTAGAATCTGGACACTTCAGTTGCAGAGTTGCTGTGGCTCCGACAACCAGAGCCTGCAATTTACAAAAAAAAATGTTTCCATTTGAGATCTGTGTCTGTAATTAAACGGGTTATCTCTTCCTATGAAAATGTAACAATACAAATAGCATCTGAGTTTGACACAATATGTTTACCCAAGCCTGAAGTTTAATTTGGAAGGAAATTGGGAACTGTATTCTCTTTGTTATTCTTCTAGGTATGATAAGGAGATGCAATGTTTGAAAGGCTTCATTTTAAACAGTGGTTTAACAGTTTCTTCTTGAAAAAGAGATTTAAAAAGTGCAGCAAAAGAAAAATTCTAAAAAGCACGAGTCTATATGAACCATCTTGAAGAAAGCATTAGAAATGTGAAAGTTTCCTCTGTAATGAAAGCTAATTTTTTTCTTTTGCTGGAAACTGAACTTTTCTTGAAGGTCTTGGGTAGGTAGACATGGTGTCTATGTGTCCAGGGTCTCAGCCTGGCTAGTTCTCTATCCACCAAGTCCACCATGAACCTACTTGTTAACATGGTTTTTATGTTTGGTGTTTGATTACACCATTATGCATTTTTATAATAAGTCATTACACAGAAAGAAAATGTTCAGCTAGGGTGGCCTGTCTCTAGAGAATGGCAAGATCTTTACTGGTTTGCATAGGGAAAATTTTTAACTCATTCTTAGGTGTTATATCCCAATTATATCATTCAAAGATATAGGCTGTTAACAGCATTGTTATATTAAAGAAGATGTCTTTTAAGTGAGGCTGTTTTCGCTTGCTTTGCTTGCTGTCTGCTCTCCTACAAAGCATGTTTAGTGGGAGAAAAGATCATGCACCATGATGACATTTCCTGTTGAATTGGAGCAATTGTACTTGTTTTGCTTTATTTTTGTTTATTGAGATGGCATCCTGCCATGTAGCCCAAGCCAGGCTCAAACATGTGGCATCCTCTTGTCTCAACCTCCTGAGTACTGGAATGTTTAAAGAACATTTGTGAGTCAGTATTCCTACAAGAATAAACATCTCCTGGATGGCAGGGTAGCTCACTGAATAAAGACACTCCCCTCCAAGGTTGAGAGCATCAGTTCAGTCTGCAGGACCCACAGGATGGCAGGAAAGAACTAATACCCACAAGTTGTTCTCTGACATCTACACAACAAATAAATGTAAGAAAAATAGTTCAAAAAAGAATAAAAATCTCCTATCTGCAAAATATTGAAAAAGGTCAACACACTAGAGTTATTATGCTTTATAGGAAGCTACTGTTAAATCGTGAAGAATGTTGTGGGGCATCCACCAAAGAAGACTGGTCTGAGTTTAGGCCAACAGAAAGTCTTTATTAGTTGGCCAGTGATAACACTAGCTTTTTGGGACCCAAGTGTATCACTGAGCCTTTTTTAGGGTGATCTTGTAAGCAAAAACCAAACAAACATATCCCATGGTGACATACTTCAATCACCAAGAAGTTAGCCAGAAGCAGAAATACAAAAGGTAAAAAACAAAGTTAGTACATTTAGAGACTTTCCAAGAACTATGGACTTTGATAGATTAGGTCTTTGTTTCAGTTTTGACATGCAGTGCTGTCTATGTGCTGAGTTTTGTGAACTGAATGCTACTTCTATCATAGAGTCAGTTGTGCTGGGGGCCTGTTGCAAGAACTTCCAGCAAAACTAAAACCAGGTAAGTCTGTTGTTTATAGACATTTAATGGATACATGTTTCATTATCTACATAAATAAAGAAGAAATGAATGCTAAAAAATTGTTCCCACATAGACCATATATGCATTCACAACTGTAAGAAGTGACCTGGAAAAAAAAATTTTAACCAGTACTTAAGGCAAATCAAACACAATAATCAATGAATTAAAAAACTAGCAACTGTTTCTCAACCAAGATTTAAAACTAAGTAACCTCTATGCTCTATTCAGAAATAATCCCCTTTGAATATCTGTCTATGAGGAATTTAAATGGACTTATATTTAGAGTTGATACATGTGTGCACATATCTTAAGTGTTTTCCCATTCTAACAGCTGTCTGGAGGTCTTGCTTGAAACACGCTAGTTTTCAAACATTCGTTTTAAACACTAGAGTGTGTTGAGTACTTTATCTGCAGCATAGAAAAATGTAAATAACCCTCCAAGACCTGTTCTTCCTTAACTGTTTGCTCTCAGTTGCTCATGGCACAGGAGCCATCAGAATAAGGCGGCTGCAGATCACATTCACATGGCCCTTTATGAATTACTAAATTTACATGGACAAGAACTTTACTAACACACACACTCACACAGACACACACACACACACACACACACACACACACACACGAGAGAGAGAGAGACAGAGACAGAAAGAGATAGACAGACAGAATAGAGACAGAGGCTGCTTCATCAATATCCAACAGTCTTGATCCAAACTGCATTTTGCAGAGATGAAGCTCAGTGGTGAATTCGGCACCTGCCTCACCCTGCAAAGCCCTGAATTCCAGCCTAAGCTCTGTGAATGGGAGGAAAGCAAATGAAATGGTTCTTACTCACCCACTGAGTTACTGGTGCAAGGCGAGCACACCTGTGCCTAACTGTGATTAAGTCAATAAGGACAGTGCTGCATATTTAAAGAGACTACGCAGACTTTCTAATATTGACGTTCTCTGTGAGATAGTTTTTTCTCCAACTCTTCCTCTCCATTTCTAGGGCTCCCTCTACCCCTACCTCCCTTTCTCCTTGTTTCCCTTTCTTTTCTCCATTCCCCTGGGAATGAACCCAGGGCCTTGGTTCCCCTAGGCAAAGGCTCTATCTACCACTGAGCTACTTCCCCAGTCCTTGACTATTTATTTATTTATTTATTCATTTATTTATTTAATTTTCCAGTTTAAATTTAGATAAGAAACGAGGTTGCTTCACAAGTCAGTTCCAGGTCCCTCTCCCATTCCCTCCCCTCCTCCCGTGCCCTCCCCCTTCCCCCCCCCCGTTATCCCCTCATTCCCCCAGGGAGGGTGAGGCCTTCCATGGGGGTGTCCATAGTCTGTCATTTCATTATTTATTTATTTTTGAGACAGGGTCTTATTATGTAGCTCAGACTCCCTGTATACTTCAGGCTGGTTTCAAACTTGTGATCCTCTGGCCTCTATCTGCTCCTGTGTGCTGTGATTAGTGGTATGTGTCCCAGTGCCTAGTTCCTCACAGTCCATTTTTTTATTTAAATTAAAAACAATCTTATTTTACATACCGATCCCAGTTCCCTCTTCCTCCCATTTTCCCATGCTCCCCACCAATCCCCCATCCCACCCCTATCCACTCTCCAGGGAGGGTGAGGCCTTCCATGAGGGATCATCAAAGTCTGTCATATCATTTGGGGCAAGACCTAGGTGCTCCTCCATGTACTTAATTGTAGTAACAAACCAGTATTTGTTTTACTATGCAATGCAGTGCTATGGATTTGAACAGAATCTAGAATAAGCATTTGCTTGCATATTATAAGGACTTGTTTTCAAGTCCTGGGTGGGGCTTCACGGTGCTCTGTGTGTATTTAGTTATGCAGATAAAGCCTTTGGAAACTCCAGCTGAATCCTTGACTTTTGAGCTTCATTGATGGGTTGTCCTTTAAATGACAAAGAACACTGCCATCTTACTTTAGAAAAATGACATATAATGCAGGTCAAAATTACTTTCAAGGGCATGTGTTATAGAAAAGAAGAAATCACTTATAGTTAACATTTAGATAATGCAAAATAATTAGCTCCATGGAGAAGTTTTTACTTAACTGTAAGTGCCAAAGTAGTCATTTGTGGTCTTAATTAAACAGGCCAAGATATGGCTCTATGAAACATGGCTTTTCAAAGCATCATAAAAGAATGGTGTATTTTAACATCATTTTCTAATAAGAATGCTTAGAACTATACTAGCAGCATGTTCCTTTTGTCTCTGTTAGGAGTACTTACCCGCAGAGCTGCAGTCGTTTGTACCCTGCTGCAGCTTAGAAACTGACAAATCGTCCCCTCTGAGAGGTGACTTCTGAGCCCAAGGGGCCTTTCTTCTGCTATGATTATTAATTGTTGGGGAAAGCAGATGCCTACAAATTACTCAGACTATAATTTCACACCAATGGGAAGCTCTAACTGGGGTTTCTAGTTTTTCTAAAATTTCTCCCTGGTCCTTTGGCTGTTGAACAGTGGCAATGGCTGGCAAAAATGACCAAATTTGGTTCTTATTCCACACCAAGCATCCCCTTTCTCAGATGCACACCACTCCCACAACTAATTTACCCCCACCCCCAAGCCCACACATAGATCACAGGCAATGGAGAGGAAAAGCAAGTGTAGAGTGCTACAACTTGATTTGAGTTTTCTGTAATGTCTGTATCGAAGAGTGAAGATCCATGTTGCCCACCTTCGACAGGTCTTGGAAGATGCCTTGTTCTCTGTGGTTCCTTTATAGACAGACCCTGGCTCCTGGATGTCCAGTAGACACTCTTGCTGCAGGCCTTCTGGTTTCTGTGACCTGGTTATCCTCTCATTAGGTGCAAGAGTGTTTTGGTAGATTCTTTAGAACTTTCTACATAGGGAAATCATGATACCTACAAATAAAGTTATTTATCTTATTTCCCAATCGCTATACTTCTATTTGTGTTGGATTCACTAGCTATGGCTTCCAGCGATGAGAAGGGACATCTTGTTTTGTTCTCAGATTTTGGTTAAAGTATCCAGGCCCTGGCCCCTAAACAGAAAGCTTGTTGGAGGTCTTCTGTAGATGTTCTCTGTGAAGAAGTTTTCTCTATTGCTAGGTTTTAATTTAAAAGAATTTAAAAAATCATGATCCTGGACAGTATTTTTTCAAATGTTATTTCTATATTAGTTAGCATTATATTTTTTTCTCCTGTGGCTGTAGTAAAGTCATTGAGTTTTGAATTTGAATGTGTTACATCTCTAGAAAAAATATTTCTTGAGTGTATAATTGCTTGTATTCAGTATTGGATCTGACTTGTTTATAGGGGATATTGGTATGCAGTTTTCCTTTCTGGTATGTAAACCTTTATCTGAACTTAAGGGATGACTTTCCTGGAAAAGGTTATGGATAATTAATATTATTTCCCCCTAACTATTTGGCTGCTTTATCAGTAAAATTATCCTTGTGCTTTGTTATTATGACAGATTAATTTCTGTACTAGCTATAAGGTTGTTAGGTTATTTGTTTCTGTCTGGGGTAGGGTTAGCAGTTTGTGTCACTCAAGGAATTGATCTAATTCACCTTAGTTACCAAGTCCATGATCATCCAGTTGCTAATAGTGTCTCTTATACTCTTGTCCCATGGATCTACAAGGTAACTCATTTCTGATATTGGTAACTTTGTAACATGGTTAATGTTAAAAACTCACTGATTTAGAAATGCTGAGGATACACATTGGATGTGTCTATGGGGACATTTTTATAGAAGATAACTGAAGGGTGAAGGTCCACCTTGAATGTAAATGACACCCTTCTAAGCTTGGGGATGCTGGACGCAAAGGAGAAAGCAAGTGGAGCTCTGTATGCTTCCTGACAGCAGACAACGTGACCAGCTCTCTCATGCTCCCGAGTCTTGACTTCCCACTGAAATAAACTATGTCTTCAAACTGAGCCCAAACAAACACTTTCTCCCGAAAGTCCCTCATTAGGTGTTTTGTTCAAGCAACAAGAAAAGTGAAAACTACACTCGGCTAGAGATGCATCACTTTTTATTGATCTCCAAGAACAATCTTTGAGTTTATTGCTTTTCTTAGTTTCAGTGTCATTGATCATATACTCTAATACATATATTTCTTACAATAAGGCCAAACAGTTCTTCTTTCTATAGTTTCTTTAGTCAATTTTTAGGGGGTTATTTTCTTTCCTAGCACATACATTTAGTGCTACAAATTTCCTGCTAACCATTGTTTTCCCCCTCTAGCAATGGTTCATTTAATTATCATTATTTTAAATTTGTTTAAATGTAACTTACAGACAAGAATGTAGTCTGTCTTGGCAAATGATTCATGAGAGTAGAGCAAGAGTACCTATTCTGCCGTGGCTAGATGGATTATTTTATGTGTAAATAAAGCAAGCAGGTAATGTTGTTTGGGCTAGGCTGTATATATTGTTTGCTAATAGTGTTATTTCTTAGACTCTCCCCTGCTCCTTCCTTATACTGGGCTGCACTGCACAATCCCTTCTTGGTTACATTTATAACTGCAATTTCCCTTTGCTCCTCCCATCGGAGAGCCTGTTTTTTACCCTACTTTGACTGTATAGTGCTGGCTTTGTTCCTTTTTTTGTTCTTGCAAACACATTGACAGACAAGTGGTAAATCTATGTCTGAAAGTTTTTTTCTTTAGAGCTCCTAGCACCATGGTTCACTTAGGGTAAGGATCACCAAAAAGATACTGGTTTGTGACTGATTGAAATGGACCAAGATGACCTTAACCCCTCACCCAAACCCTGTGGTTACTGTAACAAAATACCTTAAGCCATGTATTTATTTATTTTGGTTTTTCGAGACAGAGTTTCTTTGTATTGTTTTGGAGGCTATCCTGGAACTTGCTCTGTAGACCGGGCTGGCCTCGAACTCACAGAGATCTGCCTGCCTCTGCCTCCCCAGTGCTGGGATTAAAGGTGTGAGCCACCAACACTGGCAGGCCATGTATATTAAAACAAAAAAATTATTCTATAGTTTTGAAGGCTAAAGACTCAGAAGAACAAAGTACAAATTAGTGGGACCAGCTCTGTCTAGATCTCCAGAGAAGAACATACCCACTCTTCTGCTTGCTTCTGCTTTTTGCAATCTTGGGGAACTCACGACTTGTAGCGTCGAGAAATTTCCAGTTCAGCCTCTGATGTCACAGGACTCTTTGTGGGTCTCCTCTTTATCTCTCTGTCTCTGTCTCTGTATGTGTTTTGTTCTTGATCTTTTTATGTGTACATATATGAGGGACAATGGTCAAAGGGTCAAAGGTATGGGGGTTGGAGGACTTTCTTGCTTTTTTTTTTTCTGCCTTTTGTGGTCAATAAACCTAGATTTCAAGTCAGCATCTAGACTGATCCTTGAACCTGCTGGTCACCAAATCTAGTTGCCATGTTAAAATCCATAACTCTGTGTTAAAAGACTTCATTGGGAAGAGTGTCATACATTGAGCATCCACCACAGACGCTTGTGATGTCATAGAAACTCTGGCTCAAGCAAGAACAGTGTGGAGATGCAGAAAAAAAAAGGCAAAGCAGCGCCTCCGTGCCTTTTAGGTTCAGGGTGAATTTGTGCACAGCAGCAGGCAGTATTCAGATCTCATCTCCTGACATGAGAGCGGAGAAAATGATTTGTCCTTGCTTTAAGTGGGACACTGTTTCATTTAGTGAATGCTAATCTTCCCCATTTCTGATGCAGCTTAAGGTTCTGCTCATTATAAATGGAAAGCTGCCCACTGTGCTTTGGTGTTTCCATGGCATATGTAACATCCCAGTGTCCTGTAAGGAGAGGTTCAATTTTGTTTCAAGTAACTTATTTCACGGTCACACTTGAAACCCTGGTGGACAACAGGAATGTCAAAATCCCCAGAGGATCATTTTTAGTAAAGAATTTCCTCTGATAAAGGCAAATTTAAAGTGGAACAAGACCTAGTATTCTTGCCTTCCTTCATTTGGAATTCAAACACTCTATGGTTTGTAGTTTTTGTTGTTTCTACGTTTATGAGTATGTATGAACTACTAACTTCAAATAAGACTTATTCACGGTGGATTACTGAACTCTTACCACACTTGCCACATCGACCATCTATGGAGGATTCAAAGGAAGGATAGACACCCTACTTTAGACTGTTTGGATTCAGTTACTGTGAATCCAAATCCTACCCATCTCCCCAAGTAGACTTAGTGGTGATTAATCCCTTACTGCATCTGCTTTAAAATGTCAACAGGTTTGGGGATGCAACTCAGTGGTTGAGTGCTTATCTATCCCAAAAGGAACTTGGGTTTGATCCCAACACCACATTCACCAAGGAAAGGGAGATGACCACAGTACTCTTATCCCCTGTTCACTATTGTTTTGACCCTAGAAGCCATCTTCTATCTTTGTGTTTAAATTCTCAACCAGGGTCTAGTTTCCAGTTTATAGATTCCCCATAGAAATCTCATACATCAAGGAGGATTGTTTCTGGAAGACTCATGGCTACAGTCTAGATATCACTGGATCTGTCCATAAAATAGAATGACCATTTTTCTTTATATCCCCCCACATCTCTAAAGAGATTTAAGAAAAATAAATCTGGGTTTATTTCTGTTTACTTCTGATAACCTTTCATCTGGAACATCCTCCTTAAGCATGATAGGTCTGTCATGCACCCTGCTGACAGGAACCTCAGTCTATTGAGATACTCAGATGAGTGGTTCTTATGCTGTATATCTAGGTGAGTGACACAGGCCAGGTGCTGACAGTGCACATGGCAGGAATGTCTACCCTGGACTGGGTAGGTCGAAGGCTTCCTAGTGTCTTGTGGATGGGGGTGGGCAGTAATGAAGCCATGGGAAGACAGGGGAGAATGTAACAAAAGAATTTCAGCAAAGAAGCGCCTAGGAGAAGAAGAGTGCAACAAAATAACAAGCTGGTAGGAAATGTCGCTTTGAGAAGGAAGAGAGGAGAGTGGAAAAAATGGAGCTTCAGATGTTAAGCTAGGCAGTGACAGACCTGCATACTGCATGAGGGAAATCACACAGCAATCTACCTGAAGTTATGATCTTCAAATACTTTACATGTTGCCAAGTATCCAGCAACTCAAATTAAGGGTTCCTGTAGTAAATGTATTTGGGAACTAAGTGTGTAAAGCTATCACCCAATGTTGATACATCTTTTTGTTGGAATATTGGAACTGCACACCATGATTTTTACCCTTATCAGCAACTCCAATCTCACATCTCTGAATTCCTTTGAAGTGGTAAGCATACACATATCATTTTTCTCTTTCACTACACTTTAATCTTCTTCTTGGAAATATCTTTATATTACTTGTCATAATATTTTCTAGCAGGAAATACATATAAACTATGTATTTATATTAAAAGTAATTCAAGCCTCACTTGAATTTTCTCACGTTTTATTTTAATTCTTTGAGTTTCATGCATGTATATAATGAGTTTCCACCATTTTCATGCCCTCTGTCTTCCTCTTCTGCTAAAACCCTTCTTTCCAACAAGTTCCTCTGTTATTTTCACTTTTTTTTTTGCGTGTGGCCCACCAAGTTTACCTAGGAGTGCTTGCCGACGTATGGGTGGGAGGCTATTTACTGGAACATGGCAAGTTATCAGTGGCTAAATTTAAGCCTGACATTTCAATATCCACCTTTATAATGGGAACTCTTCAGTAAAGATAGAGTCCATCAGAAAGGAGGCTGATACTTAAGATTTTTGAATTAAAACATGGTTAGAAGAACAGTCTCATGGCTAACGCATAATTCTTCACTGATGCATGAATAGTCCACTCATTCCTTGGATGTATGAGATATATACAAAGCTGTTAGAACTATACCTTGACTATCCACATAGTGATTTTTCTCTAATATATAGGCTCAACTTATGCATGCATACATACATACATACATACATACATACATACATACATACATACAAATGTTCATCCTGGGGGATTTTCCATGCTATATTGGGTCATATATCATGATGAACGTCTATATCACTTGGCTCCCTGAAGGAAGGACATTAACTGAAGTGAAACAGGTAAAGAGAGCTTGCACTTCCCATGCTCTAGCAATCTTCAAGCATAACTGCAACTGGGGTGATGACATTGGAACAAATACCTCATCAAATTAATAAGCACTACAAAGTGTGATGGAACGGAACTTGTTACTTGCTTGCCTCCTTTGGGCATGGGCAGATTTTATTGTTTAGCTTCCACATAGGCCAGAACAGTTAGGTAAGATATGAAAAATCTTCAAGTTGGACAAAATAAGAGTGAAAAGTTTGAGGTCCCCAAGATGTTCTGTATACATAAGATTTTAAAAGTTTTTCTGTAAAAACTTGAAAGAAAACAGTTTTAATTTTTTAATTAAACTGAATATGCAACACACAAAAATAGGCCAGCTTTTTACTTGACATTTCTCATCTTCCACAACATTCAGTAGCTTTTTTAATACAACATTGATTATATTATATTTAAATATTTTGATTATTTGTAGACAGTCTTCTAGCAAGGTATTTAACTTCTCCCCATCATCAAAAAATCTGTAATAAATTACTCTTTCAATTTAAGATTTTACCTTAGCAAGACAGACACAGTTTAAAATATAAAAACAAATGCCTCACTTCCTTTTCAAAGGAAGCAAAAAAGATGATCTTCCATTCTGAATAATGCATTTCCAAAAGCCATATAACATTCTTCAACATTACAGTGATAATTGCACAAGAAGGCTAGATTAGTCTTCTTCTGTCTTACCCAGAGTCCCCTAAAATGTCTTAATGATATCCTCCTGAAGTTAACATCAAGTCTTTGAAAAGGATGTAGATGTAAGAGGTTAGAAAGGAATTTAAACTCTAATTCATAGAACATCAGTCTCACCCTCCCCCAAGGGAGTAGTTGGGAATTACATATTAACAGTGCTCTTTTCATTTAATATTCCAAAAGATCAGCATTGACAGGGGATTAATGGGCAATGAGCAGCAAGATGGCAAATCACACCAAGCATTATAATGAGTCTTCATTGAACACTTTTCCACAGGCCAGATCACCACAGGACATGAAATAAAGACTCAGTTGTCAAGAGGTAGATGAGCTCCCTTTCCACACGGGAAAGTGAGGCACTGAGATGCCTTGCAGTTGGCTACACAAGTGTTCAGCAGCAGCAGCAGCAGCAGCAGCAGAGGCAGGAGGAACCGACTACAGTTATGCACACAAGGGCTAATGCAGAGCAGTGGAAGGACAAGGAGACCCTTGGTCCCCTCCTGTAGCCTGTGATCAATCTCGACCCAATGGCATACAGAGCTAATAGAAAGGTTGAAACTCCATTTTAACACTGATGGGCATGTGTGGTCTCCAACATCAAGCCCAAGAGAGCAACAGAGGGAATGGTAGTGACTTCCGCAGACTCAGGAATGTTGAGTGTGTTGACACAACATTGAATGTATTTCGGTAAACAAGACCAAGACATGAGAAGCACGATTAAAGGAGAGCTAATGCAGTATTGAAAATCACAACTTCAGTTTGATGTAACTCCCTACAAAGACATATTTATGAACACAGTTAAAAAGAAATTATCGAACATTTAGATTTGAAAATTAGATCGCATATCTATGCTGATGTGAGCACTCACATGTCTTTAAACAAGGAATCAGCCTATTACATGGAATATTTCTCTTCCTGGAGTACAAAATCTATTATTATACACTGGACATAATTTTCAGTGTTCCCCAAATACATTAAACAATAGAGAAAATGCAATTATTTCACCTAGCAGTGATATTAGTCAACAAACAAGGTGTCCAGACTGGAGATAAATTGGTGGGGGATGCTTTGTGTGATGTGGAGAAAATAAGCAACCATAATGTCCTTTAGGCTCATAAAGGTGTCCGTTGATGCCAACACCTCACTGCTGTGCAAGTAGCCAGTACACTAGTGACACACAGACATAGATGACACACAGCACAACCCAGTTTATCCTTGTGATTGGTGGCTCCAGGTTGCTTGTCACATGGAGGATGGCTTTGGAAGACAGGGTGCCACTAGAGTTTTGGGCTTGAGCCATATAGAGGCCAGCGTCTGCCTCACATACCTTCGGAATGAACACCGAATGCTTTGTGTCCTTGTGCAAAACCTGCAAGTGTCCATCTGCACACAATTTCTGGCCCTTCTTGAACCTAAAGCAGAGAGTCAGTTTTAAGTCAGGATCACTTCTTGATTCTATCATTTTCAAGTTCTCATACCTATTCCAATCAGGCCCATCCCCAATGCAATATTCTTCATTAGTAACAGAAATCATCTAGCTATAGTAGATGCCAATGAGACTGTCTATCAACCTGTAGCCACAAAATTATATTGATTGACTCAGATGGTGTTTTTGAAAGTTCTACGATAACAATTAACAGGATATTATAGATGAAAATTCATACATCCCCACATTTTTTAAAACACACACATATACACACACACACACCATCTAGTCAAACTGGGACATCATTTGCTTGTGGCAACAGTTATTTGAGTGTGACATGGCACACGCATATCCAGCCTGGTTCACCCTATCTGCAGCTTGTAGCAACAGCTGTGACTCTGCTTGGCCTCTGTACAGAAGTGACACTCATCTGTCCATTGTGTTCACATAGCGGAGGCCCCCCAGCAGGCCAAAGGCACAATGTCAAAGAAGGGGATTCACACCACTCCCACTGGAAGGAGCTCATGTTATTTGGGAATTAAGTTAATTAGAAGATGATGACTCCTCATTATAAAAGGCATTTGTGACATTACCTCTTGTCTATAAATGACCTATTCCTAAAATTTCTCTCTGAACATGAATGAACACTTACCTGGATCATTTTAGGCAGCAAACAATTTACTTCTCATGTTCCACATGTGTCTTTATAAACACTTTCTTCCATATAGGGACTGATGAGAAATGCAAGTCAATTTACTACGTGTGTGTCTGTACATGGGATGCATGTGTGTGGAGACCACATGCTCGTGTCAGGTGTCTTCCTTTACCACACTGAGTGTTAATGCCTGAGTCAGGGTCTCCCCACATGAGCTCATGGATTCAGTTACTGTATCCACCACCCCAGGGCTGAGATCTCTGGTGCTCTTCTATGAGCTTTTACTATGAGACTGGGTCCTCATACTTGGTCCAGCTCCTAGACTCAGTTTCTGTCCACACTGCCTAAGTGAGGCTTTTGCATCTCCAGAGTGTCCTGAGAGTGCACAGCCCCGACAGCCTGCCAGGAGTTCAGAGGCCCACCTCCTCTAGAGCTGATGGGAAAATGGCTTTCCGTTTTTGTAACTTATAATAGTTCTTCAATAATACATACGTTGCCACAATTCTTCAGCCATATGTACTAGCCCTAATGAAGCTGCTTGTTTGTGCAGAGAAAAATAAGAAACACCTCAGACGGCATCTTTCTTGGGGGTGAACTAATATTTAATTATGAAATAAATATCTGGTGAATTCATAAATACAAAAGTTTTAAAGTGTGAAAAACATGCAATTGTAAAAACAACAAAACAAAAAAGTGCTAATTTCTGCACTCACATGTGTGCAGACTCTCTTACTATTTGAGCACCAAAGTTTTCTCCTAAATTCTGTATGAAGCTGGATTACCAGTCAAGTACCATCAGTGGGGCATGCAAAAAAACAAAACAAAACAAAACAACAAATCTTACTGAAAACTCCTGATAAGTAAAATACAGTACACTTAGCCTATAAATATAAACTCATTGTCACTTGTTAGTTTGTTCTCAAATGCATCTGTTTGAGGATGGAAATTTTGTGAAGGTTTAAAAGTAATTCCCCACAGAAAATGCTAGAACAGCTTTGCTACTCATGGCAAGTGATTTAGAACCTTGAGGTTACAGTTTACTTTTACCAAGACAAAAAGGCAACGACGTGTCCAGAGTGAGGTCACATTTTTCACAGCTTAATTAATACATCACTTTTCAAAAATGAGTTTATTATCAGCCACCTGGAGTAACTGTAAAAGAAGTAGCTCACCTTTCATACTAAAGATATATATATATATATATGAACCTTAGCAAAACAAATATGACAAAGGTGGCACCCGTGATTCCGTTCGAAAGATTAAATGAATGAATGAAGGAAAAATAAAAAAACCTATTAGGCTTTTTTAATTGCCTGAAGGATCTTAAACTAAGAAAATGCCATATCAATGTAGAACCAGACAATAGGGGTGATATTTCAAGACCTGATTATTAGAAATGAGGAATGTTAAATGGAAAGAAACCAAACAGAATCAATGTCCATGCTTTGGAAGACTGTTAAATCATTATTTCACATGGCTGCTTTTCCCCCTAAGGGTATTAAAAGACTTAGTTAAATGAAAGTTGAGATGTGATGTGAGATCAAATCATGCAGAGTTGAGTGTGTCGGGAGGGTTAGTCAGCCAGCACTAAACCTTTAGGTTAGTCCACACTTTACAAGAACTCTTGGCAGTCATTATTTCTGTCTATGGTTTGTCATTATAGGCTACCCACCATGTCAGTGTAGGCTCTGGGAATCCTGTTACTTCGACTTCCAAAGTCACTGGGGAACCTTCCGTGACAGTTACATTGGACAGCAGCCTGGAGAAATGAGGCGCCTGGCCAGCTAGGCTGACCACACTGTTCTCTGCAGATGAGACTTTCCTGTCTCCTTGGGGACCCGCATGCCTCCTGCTGGTGTCTGACTGAGAGCCCAGGCCAAGGAATACATCAGGGGAGTCATGCAGCCTGTCTTGGGTTTTAGTGACATTAGAATCAGCATGCACTTTCTCCTGGGTTTCTAGCGAGCTCTCCTGAGCCTGGGAGCCTTGCTGTAAAGCTCTGTCGTGCACTTCATGAGGCATGCTTGTAGGACATTTCACACTGGTGTGTAATTTGGAACTCATCTCTACTGATCCTTCAGGGGTTAATGAGGAGTCAGCTTGGAATTGTGTGTAGGGCCTCTCAAAGTGACTTGTAAATGTGTCTTTCTTACTATGGCACCCATCAGCAAAAGCAGTGGGTGGTGGAAGAAGAGATTCCTGGGGCTTGCCTAGAGCACCAGTCCCTGTGTGTGTCCCGTAGCCACTGATGTGGAGGACCATGGCTGAAGAGCTGGCAAGTTCTTCTACCTCCATGGTGGATGGTGCCAGAGGGGACTCGGGGCTCCTTGGCAGTGGAGGCAAGGAGATGTCATCAGATGAGATACACTCGGATTCTTCTCCAGACAGCATGTCTTCCAGTAGGGTCAGACGCTGGGCACTGCCCTCTTTGTCAGGAGAGGACTGCCTCAAGTCTTCGGGAAGTTCATCTTCCTGTGTTCCATTGATGCCCAAGGTATCTGTTCCCTTCAAAGGAGGAGAGCCAAACTTTCATTAGTTGGGCACACTTCTTTTCCCAGCTTCCCACTACAGTGATGGCCAGCCAGTACAGGATGAAAATCTATGGTGCATCAAGGCTTAAGATGGCACACTGAACTTCAAATGTCTGTTTGTGAACAATCCCACACTCCCATGGCCAAAACGCCCTTGAGTGAAATGAGATGCTCTTAACAGACATGGGTAAAATTCTCTCATGATCAAATACTTACTCAGTTCCTCTTTCTTTTCAGTTATTTTAAGGAAGATACCAAGAGTGTGTTTATCAAACAAATGATCTCCTGAAAGCATAGTAAATTCTGCCTATGACAGTAACCAAGAATTACCCACAGAGGAATGATCTCAGCAAATAAAATACAGTATGCTTTGTATAAATGTTCCTTTCTGACAAAATCCACTTGGCTCTTGGCCCTTCTGCTTTTGTGATCAACCTGGAACTGGGCAGGCAGGTTTCGAGTCACTGTAAAACGTTACAATCGCCACTTTCAAAGCTCACTGAGGTATAGTTTTCTAAATCTATATAGTTCTCACTTGTGAAAAAAGATTTAAGCATTCACAGTTACTGACCATCTTTTCTAATTTTCCCAGCATGAAATTCATCTTTCTACAAGACACTTGCATCATTTTGATGATTTCTGGAAAAATAGGTGGGAAATTCTGCTTTGATTTGCTAAACGGAATTCTGTTTCCAAGTTTGCTTCTCTTATACCTTTCACTATACTCTTTGTTTTGTTGCTAATTCTCTTTTCCCACCATTTACTCAGATGTATTCAGCTATTGGAGTTTTTCATTTGTTTGTTTTGGTGTCTACGTGGTATGCATATATTTATATATGTGTATAAACTCACTTGTGTGCATGTGTGTATGGAGGTCAGATGTCCATACTGGGTACCTTCCTCAATTGTTGCTATTATTATTATTATTATTATTATTATTATTATTTGACACTTGCAGTTCACCAGTTCCAGACTAGCTGGCCAACAAGCCTTAATGCTCCTCCTGTATTAACAGGCACACACTGGTACTCAGCTTTTTTACATGGTTAGGAATCTGAATGGATCCTCACGATGGAGTGGCAAAGACTTTCCTGACTCAACCATTTTTCCCAGCTCCCTGCTTTTAGTTTTTTAATCTTCTCTGTGTACTTTTTCCTCTAAAGATCTCTAGGCATTTATATATCTAATGACAAACTGACTTTTAATTAATTCTACACCAATACCCTGGTTCATATGTCTGGCATGACTGCTGAACTTTAATTTGCACAGCTTGGCACAATAACTTGGATTTACGGTCATTGCCTGTGGGTAGGGCCAGTTCTCGAATGGAATATAATCATATTGTAGACCCATCGACCTAAGTGAGTAGAATCGATCCTTAAAGTAAATTGCATAGGGAGAAGTACACATTGCACATTTAAAGGAATACCATACACTTTACATTCCAAAATATCTTTCACAATACAGTAGGTGTTCTTACCTTAGGGAGAATAAGATTTGGTGGGATTAGTGGGAAGCAAATAAAGATATTAGGCATATGGTTTTCTGTATAAAGGGTATTTGGGAGGAAGATCCATGGAAGGTTCATGGGTAGATAAGAGGGGACCTAAGACCTTTGGACACTTGGCATGACATGAGAAAGGAAGAGAGCAGAAAAGTAAAGAGAACACTTAGCTCTTCTGAGTTTCTAAAGGCATCTGTCTCTACAGTGTCTAACACCTGGGCCACAATCTGATGGGAAGAACCAGGGGCTGTCCTCCCAGTCTATAAGAGTGCTCCACTGAACTGCCTGGAAGAGAGACACCTTCATCCTGTTGTTTATTAATCCTCATGGAAACAGCTGGCTGGACAAGGAGGAAAGGTTCAGCATGGGCACCCAAACCACTCACGTTTATGGTCTAGTTCCCTGGAAAGTCCTTGGTCTTGTAGAAGAGGTATTTTCTGAAACTCAAACTGAGCAGGCTGTCTGCCTGCTTCTGGTACTAGTTTCTGGTATCATGGAGGGAAATATATTTAATCTCTCTTTGCCTCAGTTTCCTCAATTGTACCACAGGATCTGACCAGATGACTGTTAAATCTCCCCCTGTACTAAATTCTATACCTCTAAATCCTAGTGCACAAAGCCTCATCATCTACCAAATAGTTTCATGACTTTAGGCAAGTCTTTTAATACTCTGTGCTGCCATTTAACCTTAGGAGTTCTCAGATATTGCTATGGATTTAGCTTCAGCACCCAGCCTGGGGATGAAACGCCAGCACTAATCTGTTAGCAGTGCTGCGTACATTGCATCATGGGATCGTCTAATGCCATCTGTCACATCTGGGGTCAGGATAAATGAGAAGCACTTTACTATCTCTAGGAGAAAGCTCCTGTGATAAACATCTTCTCATAATCATTCACTAGAACTGTCCTTTCCCAACTCAGATAATTTTCTGAGGACGATTCAGTGCATAAGGGTATCAGGACTGAATACGGTGATTCCAGGCATCTACTTGGGACTTTCTGTTTTCTGCCCACTGGAAGTTTTGGGGATTCATTATACCTGACCTATATGCAAACAGTAGAGACAGTGAGAGTCTAAGGGTGACTGAGCTGCTTGAAAATGAAAATGAAGATTACCACTGCACTTTCATTATGCTGTCTGTACCGGCTGCAGCAAGCTGGGTAGGAAGTGACGTCAATGGGAATTCCTGCCAGCTATAATTGTGGACCTTCACTTGCATTGTAAATGACTGCTGATCTAGTTAGCCTCTCTTTTAATTTATTTAAAAATAACAGTTACTCGTTACTTGTATTTGTTTTATTTGAAGACATTTGTTTCTAATAAGAATACATAGAAGCATGATAAAAACTTTTTACTAGGCATAAAATAAACCATGTGTATGGTTGCTTTAACAGCAAAGATTTTTGCTTCTGAGTCTTTATTAAAAACACAGAATTAAAAAGTAATGTTATTATGCCAGGTCAAAAATGTTTAAAATCATGGATTTTATTTTTGAGACAGGGTTTCTGCGTGTAGCATTGGAGCCTGTCCTGGAACTTACTTTGTAGAACAGACTGGCCTTGGACACACAGAGATCTGCCTGCCTCTGCCTCCCAAATGCTGAGATTAAAGTCATGTGCCACCACACCTGGTTAAATTCATATATTTTATAATGTGGTTTATCTAATACTATTCTTCATTATTCCAATCAGTTGTCATTGTACTAATCTAGCAGCTAGCACAAATTTGCATGGATGGCCCAGAAGGATGTGGCAACTTAACAAGACTTTTGAAAGCGTGATAGATTTGTATCTGTGAGTATTTGTAGTCCTTGTCACTTGTTCTAATTTACAGGTATATGACAAAAGGTTGAAGCATTTGTCTAAGTAGCATTTATATTTCAGCTGGATTCAGTGTCTTAGTGCAGATGCCTAGAAATGTCATGTGTAGTTAGTGTATGGGAAGAAGATACTACCTATTTTTATGTGTTAATGTTTCCTAATGGGTAGTGTAAAACAATTTTTAAAAATCTATATTTACTCTAAAAAGTAAATAACATGAAATAAGATTGACTAAAAGGATAATGGGGATGGTAGCAAGAGATAGGAGAGTAGAACTAGCCTAGGCTAACATGGTGTTTTCAGGAATTCTCATGCTTCTTTTGTGAAATTCTATGGCTTCAGGATTTAGTAGAGCAGACACAAAAAGAAACAGGAGAATGACCAAGCTGGAATGATAGGGATGAGAAAATTCATATTGAGTTTATATTGGAAGACTTGATTTGATGGGTAAGACAGATCTATCTTTTAAATGAATAGTAACAAATCTCAAAGGCAAAGTAACACACAGCTGAAGCTAAAACATTTTACTACCTTACCTCACTTTTTTCGTTGAAAGGTGTCTGCTCACTCCTCATTGGTTCCTTTAGTAGGTCAATGCAATTATCATGGAAAGCTTCCAATTCTGGGTTCATCTTTGGAACATCTCCCTGCTGTAAAAAGCAAGTTTAGTGAGAGCTTGAGCCAGGAAAGTTGAAGAACTAATCCTATATGCTAACCACTTGGAAAAACACCATAAGCCAATAGCAACCTTTCCGTAAATGCATCCCACAGGAGACCAATGTTCTCCTTCAAGCTCACAGCTCTCCTCTTGCCTCATCCCTTTAGTAAAGCTCATTGCCAGTAAAGCCAATTGTTCAAAGGCCCTGCAGAGAATGAAGTGACTATTAGCAATAGTATACTCCTGAATGAACATCTCTGGAGATGGGAAAAACTGCGTAGGACAGTTTGAGCCGTTAGAGGGCTGAAGAGCATCAGTGAGGAAGAAATTATGCGGTCTCAGGAGAATGAGGAGGAGAGCAAGAGAATCCACACAAGCAGACTTGAAAAGAGGAAGGAAAGAGAAAAGTTGGGAACACAGGCTGTCCCCTGTGACTGTTACTTGTTCCTGAATTTTATGGGAGTCAGTAGATTGCTTTTGGCAAGATTGCCATTTTTACTACGTTGATCCTACCTATCCAAGAGCATGGGAGATCTTTCCATTTTCTGCTATCTTCTTTAATTTCTTTCTTTAAAGACTCAAAGTTCTTGCGATACAGGTCTTTCACTTGTTTGGTTAGCATTACCCCAAGGTATGTTATGTTGTTTGTGGCTATTTTACAGGGCGATGTTTCTCTGATTTCTTTCTCAGCCCTTTTGCTTTATTCACAGAGGTAGTGGGGCTTTACATACTGGCAGGGAGGCAGCATGAGGGCCAAGATTTTGTGATGAGGAATCAAGGAACAGGTGCTCCAAGTGACAGAATACATGATTTTAAAGTGGTGGTTATATTATAGTAGAAGATTGTTGCACATGGAATGTGGCAATGGATGGTTATAGATGCAGGCATACTCTCCAAAGTGCACATTGCACTGGCTCAGAGAATTTGGGGAGAACCTGTTGGGGGAAAACTCAGCTTTGAATCTCAACTCTAAAATGAAACTGGTTCATATTACTGGGTGAGCCACTTGGCACTAATACACACTTGAAATCTATACCACAATGGCAGCTGTTGTGGAAAGAATTCTAGATGTTAAATTAGATATTACTTCAAATTCCAGGCTGATTACTAGTAACTGTGGAGACCCGGGACAGCATCTCTACCCTCTTTGGACCCATATCTTCCTTCTGGAACAAGGCAAACACAACCCACAATGGTGTAGACTTTAATCCCAGCACTAGGAAAGCAGAGACACTTGGGTCTCTGGGAGTTTGAAGTCAGCTTAATCCACATAGTGAGTTCCAAAGCAGCCAAGGGTCACATAGTGAGACAGACTATTTCATGAGCAAATAAACAAAACACCCAAACCAAAAAACTAACAAACAACAGAGGTCATATATCCATCTCAAGGGTCCTTGAAAATCACTGGAGTTGATATGCATACAAGCCTTTTTCGAATATCAAATCTCTATACAAATGGAATCACTTTTTATCACTAGTCTATGCTTTGTAGGAGTCTGTGCATCCTCTTTATAATAGCTCCCTTTAAGAAGGAATGGGACCCCCAGAAATATATTAGTGAAGTTGCAGAAGGGACCTGAGAGACCATTTGCCCTTGTACCTCATAAGTTTGGAATGAGGTGACTATGAGGAAGCAGGAACTCCCTGGGTGTCAAACCACCATAGTCTTGATTTCAGACTTACCGACCTCTGGAACTTCAAGAAACAAATTTCTGCTGCTTAAATGCCACCAGGTTTATATTGTTTAATGTAGCAGCTGAAACAGACTAGGATGGGTGAGAAAGATCACAAGAGTTATGGGAGACTAGCAAGGGAGAAGCAAGGAAGATTTGTGTGAGAAACGGGTATTTCTATTTAAATATGGGTGTTGATAAAGGGTCATGTGTTTGAAGTACAGGTCTAGCAGCAGAAACACTAAGTAATGTGAGACAGGAACTTGCACGGAATGCAGAAGCACAGGTCACAAAGCCATGGACAGGTCTCCTCGTGAAGGGTTTTGAATATGGAAGGACATGAGTACAGCCATATTTAGGAAGGGGAAATAAACCCAGTAGAGAATCAAGGAACTCATAAGTAGGATAAAAAAGAATCTAAATGGCAGACTGAAAATGCAAGAGGGAGTAAAATTCTAACTGAAGGGAGTCTTTAAGATGTGAAGAATGAGAAGACAGAGGCAGGCTATGAGAGCAGCTCTTTCAAGAACAGAGCCATGGAATAAAAGATGGGAAGGAATATCATTTGGAAAGACAAGGTTTCATTCAGCTGAAGATGAACAATATAAAAGTTGGCATTGTGGTTGGTGGCAAGCAGAGTCAGAGAAAGGGGATTTGTCAGCCTACACATGAAAGCAACGGAGAAGCAGACCCCCAGGGAGGGAAGTAGAGGTGGGTGCTAACAAGGATAATGCAAGATGTATGACTCACTCATACCTTACTAGTGGCTTCACAGTTGTAAAATAATTATAAAAGGTCAGTTGGTTTATATATTCGAATCGTTAGTACTTTCTATTCATTTATTCATTTTTTGCTTTAAAGAATTTATATGTAAATAATAGAAAAACATTACAAAAGAATGAAAAGCACAAGCACAAGTATGTTCACCATAGTGTGGTATAAAATGACAGAAAGAAAATAAGTTGAAAAATCTAAATGTTTTAAAAGAAAGACAAAGGTAACTTGGTTGTATAACTACTGAATTAAAAATTCCCTCAGACTGTCTAAATTGAATAAACACTCAAATTTATGACATGGAATATCATAAGAATATTTGCCCTGAAATAGATATATTTCTACCTGAACTACAAGTTCACCTACAGGCACGAACACAGCAATGATTAACACATGGGATATTTTCACAGTCAAGCCTCTGGACCACTGTGGCTTCCATTTAGGAGGCTAGAAAGTCACATGGGGATTAAACCATTTACTCAACTTGTAACCCAACGATATTCCAAGGCAACTGAGTTGTGATCTGGAGCCTGTGCAATTAGTGATATCCTAAACCACTCTATGTAATTTGTAAAATCAGCATCAACCAAAACATTTTTAAGCATGACAATGTATTTTTCCTTTCATTGGTTTTTGTCTATGATAGCGATCATAAGCATTTACCCCATTTTACCTATCATTTCATTTTAATTACATGAAGGTTACCTTAATACTTCCATAATGTTAAATGTTCAATGAATATAATACCTAATTATTAGTGTTATTTTCTTTGGTGCCATCATCTGAAGTAAGAAAAACTATTACATCTATTATTTATGAATATAAACATAAGATTCCTAAATACAAATGTTGCTTTGGTTTTAACGGCACACATTTATCCTCTAGGATATGATCCATGGAAATGTAAATGAGACACCTTAATTGAATTTAGCCCTCATTCCCAGCAACATTTTTCTCTGCAGTGATGGGAAAGAAACAGGGTTAATTATCACAAACCCTCAGATAATTATGTTGGAATGCTGTGGAACAAATGTGCACATTATGTCTCTTGAGAATTTGTATTAGAACATCTCTGCACCAAAAGACATTTGATTAACACATTTTTATTTATATCACTTGATAATGCATATTCTAGAAAGAATAAATTACCTTCAGTTTTTCTTTAAGCTCCATGAGAGACCCACATAATTCAGTAATAGATTCAAGAATCTCCTTGTGTCTTGTGACAGTCTTCTCAGTATATTTCTTCCCTTCTTCTAAACCTGGGAAAGAGCAGAGGCACTTTACAGAATGAGATAGAACATTTGCCACTGGTTTACATCTGATGAGAGGTTAGAGTCCAGAAGAACTCAGGCAACTCAACAGGCACACACCCCCACCCTGAATCGAACGTAAAAAGCAGCAATAGCTGGAAACACACATTTCTTAAAAGAAGATGCTCATGCTGGTCTATGGATGTAGCCCAATGGCCAAGGTTCACTTGGTATATTTGAGGTTGTATCCTAGTTTTCTTCAGTTTTTTCATCTGCTGTTGTGATAAAATACTGAGCAAAAGCATCCTAAGGAGCAAGGGTTTATTTCAGCTTATAGTTTACAATCCATCATTAAGGGAAGTCAAGGCAGAACTTGGAGGCAGGAAATAAATTAGAAACCATGGAGGAATGTTGCCCACAGGCTGGGTTGCTCAGCTTGATCAGTTACCTTTCTTATACAACTCAGGCTCCCCTACTCAGGGGTGACACTACTCATGCATAACTTGTCTCTCTCACACCAATCAGAAATCAATAAAATGCCCCCATAGACACACCTACAGGCAAATACAATGGAGAAAATTACTACTGAGATTCCCTATTGCCAAGTATGTTTAGGTTTGTGTCAAACTGAACAAAACTAACCATGACAGGCCCTAAATTCAACCCATAACACCAGTCATAGGAGGTAAAAGTTACACACATAACAAGGCAAACATGTGCTATGCAGTGACTTCTAGGCCTAGACCTTGTTTCTTGCCTGTAGGGGTGGTACCATACTTGCTTTCTACATAAACCCTTGGGACAGCTTCTGATGCATAGGAGGCACTCACAGTTAGTTTTTGAGATAAATTTATTTGTGTTAAAAATTTGGATCCTGATTGGATGTGCAGGTAAAAGCACTTGCTTTCAAGACTGGAGACCCAAGATAGAACACTGACATCTACATGGTGGAGGCGGAGAACTCACTCCCACAGGTTCAGGGATCAGTAATGCTTTTGTCATCTGCAAGGCTTTATTTCTTATTCCTAAAGTAATTGTGTAATGCAGCCTAAAAGATGGATAACTTCTTGGAGGGGCGAGTAAGTTAAGGTGTCTACTGCCAAACCTGATGACCTGAGTTTGATTCCCAGGACTCACTTGGTAGAAGGAAGGACGTGATTCTGCGATTTGTCCTCTGACCTCTAGATGTGTGCTATGGTCTGTGTAGTCTACATATATCACACACTCTTCATACACACACAGGCACAAAATAAATAAGTAAAATAATTTAAAAGGCGTGTAGGTTCCATGCTAAATGTGTGGAAATGCATAAAAATCCATATTTGTGATCATAATGTTCAACTACTCTCTGATTCCTGCAGCAGTTAGTGAGCCCTCAGTACATGCTATGATGCTAAGACGACAGGTGAGATTTCTAGGATAATTCACTAGAGTATAACTAATACAAATATCAGTTACTAATAAGGGCCAGAGCAGTCAACAAGTCAGGACCCAGAACTCTGCAAGGTTGTAGAAGAATGTGACTTGATGGGATCTTTGTGAGTACTTACTATGTCTTGGCATTGAACAGGCACTGTAATACAGCATATTATATTCTCCCTTTACCCACCAGCACATAAAACAGACAAAGAAGTGTCTAAACTATCATATGGAAAGCAAAATCAAGACAGAAATCCACAGTGCTTAGGTGCCCTAAGACTTCCTTTTTAACATGCTTAGATAGTAACCACCCACGACAAGAGAGACACCTATCACTTTTCATTAGCTTCCCAGCTGATATTTTAGTGTTCTTGCTATTTTTACTATTTTCCTTGAAAAATAATAAACAATTTATTCTCAAGGGTTTCCTATTAGGCATTCAGTGTACTCTATGTTGCTAAGCATTTTGTGTCTGTCTGGGAGCCGGGATGCTATAGACTGAATGTCTGCCTGGAACAGCCTGAGGCAGCCAGAGGCCACTTTCTGAATGACCTACTAATGTCTTTCTCTAGGCTGCCTTTGCCTGGTCACTGGCCATTTCCTGTGTCTATCAGGATCACATCAGAGAAGTCACAGAACTGCTCTCTCAGGGCCTCGAGCATTGTCAGTCAGGGACTTCTTGTAAGAAAAAGTGCTTGGCTTCTTCCACTCTTTCCTCACCATGGAGGAGAAGAAATCAGCTGTGAAGTGACAGAGTGAGAAGAAGATGAGGAAGAGTTTGCCAGTTGTGTCTCAAATCTGCAAATCAGACTTTCATGGAAACAAGAGGTTGATGACCTTTATGGTAAGATCTGTGCCAGCTAGCACTGGATCTTCTCACACTTAAGGAGTCACTCTAGTGGATATTATACTCTTTGTCTATAGAATGTGGTTCCGGTTTCATTGCCCTGGAGAAGAATGGCAAGGATGGAATGCAAAGTGCGCAGGGAAGGAGGCTGATACAAGAGAGTTAGACCCAGGCTTCCTCTCCTGCTGTGGGAAGTCCTGCCCTCTATTCCCTTCTGCTTACTTTTGCTGCATGTGAATGCATCTTGAGACTTTTTCAGAATAGGTGGGGATAGTGAGGGCCTTGATCTCCTTTCTGCTTGATTAGGTTCAGTATTGACTTGTTAAGTAGCAATCACTATCAAATGAGAACTCACCATATAAGCGCTGAGCAAGGTCGATGACCTCCTGAATCCTTTCTTCTTGCTGAGGCACTGAAGGAGTGATAAACTTGTTGAACTGCCTGTGGAGGATTTCCACAGCTTCCTTTGTTTGGCACTCCATGGAATACTTCCCAACTCTTACAACTGTGGCACTTGCATCCTCATACCAAAAGTTACACTATATCCAAATGAAAGGAATCACAAATTAAAGAGATGTGTTCTGAAGTTCTTCATATTTGATCAATGAATGACATTTCGGTTTTTGATTTCCTCAAACTTGTCCATATAGCCTTAAACTTTCCAAGTCATATTAAAGAAAGCATCAGCACATAGTCATATACCTTTTCACTTAGAGACCCAATATGGCATTTTGAAAGAAAATGGCCCCCAAAGGGAGTGGCATTACTAGGAGATGGGACCTTGTTGAAGTAGGAATGGCCTTGTTGGAGGAAATGTGTCACTATGGGAGTGGGTTTTCAGGTCTCTTTTGCTCAAGTTTCCCTCAGTATGACACGGAGACACTTCCTGCTGCCTGCAAGATGTAGGACTCTCGGCTACGTCTTTAGTACCATGTCTGCCTGCATGCAACCATATTCCACCATGATGATAATGGACTGAACCTCTGAAACTTTAAGTGAGTCATCCCAATTAAATGGTTTCCTTTATAATAGTTGCCATGGTCACGGTGTCTCTTTACAGCAATAGAAATCCTAACTAAGACACCCAAGGCACAAATTTTTAAAGCATAATTAAAGAAATATACATTAATACAATTAGAAAGCAAAAGTGGGGAAATAACTTTGATTCTTGTGCCTTAGATTTGTCTAAAACATAATTCCTAAAGCAATGTTGTATGACTTTTAAGAGCAAGAAGCAAAAGCATTTAGATACTAAAAGGTACTCAAACATTGGTTGGATAATACTCAAAATCCAGTATAATCAACAAATACTACTAATAAATCCATAAGTAAATTTTTTCTTAGTAATATTATAATGATACATTTTCATTTCAGAATGAAATTTTGAGTGTAAATTCACGGAAAAGAATTCTACCTTCATAAAATAGAACTAGTCATTATTTCGAAGCACAGTAGAGGTATGAAACAATTTTTCACTAAAAATAAATAACTATGACAGGAGGAATGTCTGTCCCAGGCCAAATGCATTTGTGCTAAGTAAAAACATAGCAAAACAGGACTCTGTGACAAGCTGTTTTCATCATCATGTATCAAAGAATAATCAGCTGCTTCACAATGTGATATTAAGTCCAAACACTACATGGTATTAGCAGGACAGAAAGATATTTTCAGATATTTCAGAGTAACAGGCAACAAAGGACAGTCAAAACCCTCAGGTGTGATTTCTCTGATATAAAATATGAGGCTATGGTTTGACCTTGTTAAACCTCATGTGTTTTAGGTGGACTACAACTATCCCCTTGCCAGTAACCAAGGTTACAGCCAGTAATGAAGTACATGGGATATCCCATTATCAGGTTATTTTGAAATGTTATCAAGTGGTGTGAAATAAATATAATACTTAAGAGTTGAAACAGATTTCCAGCAGTGATTATAACATTTGAGTTGAAGTTATGAAGAAATGGAAACCCTTATGGTATTGGGAGAAGTAAATTAATCAAAGTTTCCTGAAGAGCAACTAGATGATGCAGAAAAACAAAATCCTTGTGGCTGCCTTTCATTCCCTTTGACCTGGTGGTTCAACTTTTGGGAATTAACCTAAAAGCAATAATGAAAAGGAGCATGACCAGGGCTTTCATGGCAGCTATAACTAACACAGCATTGGAGCAATGGGCAAGTGGTTAAGAGCATTGGTTGCCTTTCCAAAGGTTCTGAGTTTGATCCCCAGGACCCACATGACAAGTCGAAACTGTCTGTAACTCCAATCCTAGAGGGATTGAACACCTGCTTCTGTTCTTCACAGGCACTGCATATATATGGTGCAGAGACATACATGCAGATAAAACACCCACATGCATAAAATAAAAATAAAGATTAATAAATAATTTTTAGAATAGCATTTTAAAAGAAGCAGGATAGTGTTTTACTACAGAGTCTAAACTGTACTTGAACTTGCGATCTTTTGCTTCTGCCTCCAACTACTGAGATTAAAGAGTTCTCCACCATGCTCCGGACAATACATATTTTGAGTAACATTGCAGAAATAATATAATTACAATAAGAAGAAAATACCTCTTCTATTACTTCCTGGAGATGTTCAGTCAGGTCCAAATTCATCTTGTAGTCTGTCACAACTTTGTCAAAGTCATTCACATGCTTTTGCAAATCCTCCATGGCTTCCAAAAGGATGTTAACTTTGTTACTTGGATAACTTAAGAATGAATCAGAAGTTTTACTATTAACTTTTTCCATTTTCTTCCTTAAAGCCTGTGTGGGGGGGTGGTAAAGGTTTTTAAAAGGTAATTATATTCTTACTTATGATGCTAGTGGTAAACAGAGTAACAGACAAACTGGTTGCTTCTATCATTCTGATATCTTAAAATTATAATCACTGTAAATGTACTTTGGAAAGAATAGGTTTTCACCAAGATATTTTATTCAGTCAGTATTTGCAAATATACAGAAAATGTAGAAATAATATAAGATATACATATATAATAAGGAGCTCTGGAATCTATGATGGACATTCTGGACATGTGTGAGAACAGAAAGGAAAAAAGGCAGAGGGCACTCAAAGCACATAGGTACACATACATGAGCATGCGCTGGGCAAGCATGGCAACGCATTGGCCTTGTGTGTTTATCAGAAACTATTCCAGCGCTCCTCATCACATTGGTCTCAACACGCATCATTGGTGCTAGGTTAAGTGATGGGGCCAGAAACTTTGCTGTGCTGTTGCTACAGGCACCCAAACATGCTGATGTGCTGATGATAGCGCTGGTGATGACCAAGCACAAGGGTCTTGAATGATTTCAGAATAAACTGTGAGTATCCTTAGACATGGTTCTAGCCTGGCTTAAATAATATTCAACATTTGCATGTACTGAAATAAAACATGGTACCCCAAAAGTACACACATTTCTTCTGTTTTCATGTGTCCATTGGGAATGATTTAAAACTTAAAAAATGAGTAAGATAAAAGCTCACAGAATGAATTGTTTTCTGGGTAGAACTCTGCCACAAGTTACTCAGTGAAATCTTCCCTGTAAGTTAGTCCATTTAAAATCAACATCATATTACTTTATACCAAACAAATAGCTAAAACATTTTCAGGAAAACCAACTCTGGATTATAAAGGATCAAGTTATTGTTTTTAAAGAAGAAAACTAGATAAATCAAATTCTATTTATTTCATTCAAGAAGTCAAATATTATAAAAATAGAAAGCTACCCATTCCATCTCAATTCTGTTAAAAAAAAAGAGTAATGCCTGGATTGCAAAGATTTTGCATGAATTACAGTAACCACACACACACACACACACACACACACACACACACACACACACACGTCCATGCACACACATACATAATTTTCTTATTACCTGAATTTTTTCAGCATACATATCAACTTGTTGGATTTGATATTGAAGAGTCTTTAGGTTTCGAGATTTTTCATTTTTCTTGGAGTAATTAAACTTCAGATTGTTGAATTTCTTTTTTATATCTTTGAATGACTCTTTGAGCTACAGTTTAATAAAAAATAGTTATAATTTCCTTACAATTAGAAGACTATATTCATTGTTGTGAATAAAACTATCTAAACATTTCCAAATATTCATCATTTTAAATCTGTCTTTTGAATAATTTCAATCAAAACTGAATCTCCTACCTGGATATTTGTCCTTTAATAAAAGTGCTTTCTGACAAATTATTTTAAACTCAGTATGGTCACAGATTATCCCATTGGTTGCCAAACAAGAAAGTATCTAACATCTTGAACATAAACTTTTGCTAACTCAAATTGTCTTATTTGTATTTATTTTGTATAAAATTTGACACTCATTCCATTTTCTGCATGCTAGTGTTGTTCTATATTTTTCCATATACTGGAACTCTCTCATATTCATTATGTATAAAATTATTAAGGCTCCAAGGAGCTAGTCATGATGAAGATGTCAATGAGGGTTTGACTTTTAAAATTGCCAGTACCGTATCTCAGATTTAGTGAGAAAGGAGTTTTATTTGTCCAGTTCAAGTTATTTCCATGAGCAAGTTTTACTTTTTGGATGGAGAACATGAACTTTGAAAATACAAACAGATGAAAAATACAAAGTAAGAGTCATTGCCACCAAGGGCAATGCTGACTTTTGTATAGACAGGGCATATTATGATGGTCTTACAAACAGTTCATCTTTACCATAAGATTCTAAGCAAGCAACCTGGGACTTTTACATTCTGCTTTCTGTTGCTTCTACATATTCATGAAGGCTAAGTGTACTTCTAGGCAACTCTCACTTCATATTATCAGCAAAGGGGAGCACAAAGGAAACATAAAACCTAAGATAATATGGGAGCTTTCACAACAACAAAGAATCATGTCATGGTTGATAAATCTGAGCGATGGAAAGAAAAGTTAGAAATACATTAAATTTTTTTCAATAATAGCAAACAAATACCTGAGAGTATATAAATGCTGAGCACATGCTACATCTTAGACTCAAAATATAGAAAAAATATCTGCCCTAGAAAATGCATGCTTTCTCAAAATGTTACTCCAAACTTTCCATATTGTGGAAATAAAACATTGTCTTTATCTTTAACTTTTCTTGAAACTCTACAAGGCCCTGGCAGACCTGATTTTGTAGAAATTATTATACTTACGCTTTATTGCATATGAAGTACTTATACTCAACCAACATTGGTTTTTTTTACATAGAAAATGACATTGTTGAATATTAGTTTTAAGGTACATACAAAACCAAGAACAGTGACCATAAAACCACTTTACTTGATAAACCAACAAAGTCCAGAAACAGTGGAAAGTGCTGTAACTTCAAATTTGGAAAATGACTTCTATAACAGGAGACCACAAAATATTTAAATATCCTATTAAGCTGGTATGTTTATGAAATAGTCGTTAAATATTTACATTCTGAGATACTTGATATTTTAATGTACATGTGTTAATTCTAGCAGAAAGGGATAACTGAGGTACATTTTATGATACTAGAATATTTAAAAAAGTATATCCTGAGTAATTAATAGGAAACTGAGGTAGGCTCTTTTTATATCCCTAAATTGCAATCTGCAACTATAAGTTAATAAATACCCTATCTGAGGCAACCAGAGATGGTTATTTAAAAATTCCTTCAATGACAAGTTAGCTGTATAGATATTCTGTTCGAGATGATTACAAACATGTGCTGATGGAGAGTGCGTTGGTTGAACTCTAAGGCATATGGACTAAATACCACTGAGCAGCACACAAAGGGGTTAAGATGGCCAGAGTAATGTTGCAGTATTTACCACAATTAACAACCAAATTATTCAAGGTACGAGAGTGCATGCCTATAGTCCCAGGGTTCAGGATGCTGAAGAAGGGGGATCATAAAGTCAAAGACAGCCCAGATCATACAGTGAGAACCTGTGTCAAAAAAAAAGGTTGGGGAAATGGTTTAGTGGATTAAGTGCTTGATGTAAAAGTGTGAGAACCTGAGTTTAGATCCCACAAACCACGTAAAGCCAAACATGGCAGCATGTGCCTGTGATCTCAGTGCTCTTAAAGGTAAGATGGGAGGCAGAGAAAAGAATTCCCAGGAGCTCATGGGCCAGCTAGCCTGCAAAGACAGCCCAGGAGACTGTTTCAAACTAAGTAGAAGGAGTGTCCTCTGGCTGCCACACATACAATGTCGTATTTCAGCACCTGAACTCACATACACAAACATGTACTCATGTACACATCATGCACACACAAAATGCAATTAAATAAGGTAAAGTAATAAAATAAGCATTACAGAAGAAATAAAGGTATACAGTCACTGGCAGTTATGCACCTTACTCTGTTTATTGGAACATGGTATTATAGACTTCAGTCTAGAGGAAAGAAGAGAGGTTCTGCCATCACCTTGATAGCCAAAGGGTTTTATTGCTTCTTCAACAGGAAGGTCTAACATTTATTTGAAAGCTGTCTGAGGAATACAGAAAGACAGCCCTAACACTTTCGCTCTAAACCATAAGCTTTCTCGTTTACTCTGGTTTTAAAAACACTAGCTTTGTAACTGGTGAGAATGACTTCATTTCTGTGTCAGCATGCATGCATTTCCACTGAAGATAATTTAGAAGGCCAAAGAATGTTCGTGACGCTATGGTATGTGAAATGTGATAGCTTCGTTCTGACACACAAGCTCTCTCCACAGAGGTGCTGGCACTGTTCTTATTTGGTTACACTGGAAATCTCAGTCAAAGTCTAAGCTCTTGCCACTTTCCTAATGCAAATTCAAGACTACCGAACACACAGAGAGAAGGGAGCATGGGTGAACTGCCTCTATCATTAACAAATATAGCCACACTTCATTGTTCTAACCTGCACATTCCAGTATGAAAACTTAATCTAATCCCCACGTAACTTGGCATCATAGTTTTAAAGGAACAGAGTGCTATGGTCACTGACCTGGGGTATCGTTGTCCATGCAGCTGTTTCTAACTTTAGTGAGCTTGTCAACAATGGGAAACGGCGGAGATGGTTAAGACAACTGCCCAGCTTGAGCATAGAAGCAGACACACACACACACACCCCAGCAGCATGGGGACAAAAATCGTTTATTCAATAGAAATCTTTAAATGCTGTTTTTCACATTGGTAAAATGTATGCATCAAGGATATAAGGATCTTTTTCCAGTGAGCCATTTTATTCTTCTCTCCTTGTACATGTACAGCTCTCTGTGTATGCATATGGAGTAAGTGGACTAAACTGACATGGCTACACTTAGAAACAGACACTAAAATTTAAAAGCAGGTCTTTTTTTTGAAATGACAAAAATTATCCTTGTCATAATTTTCCCAGTGAGTGGTAAGTCTCCTTTCAGTGCTAGGAATGAGAGAACTTCTGTGGAAACAGAAGAATAAGAGGCTCCAGGCCGGCCAGGCTAGCTTGCTATTCTTAGTCTTGACTAAGCCGGTTGAGGCCCCTTTCACAGGAATGTATTATGTGTAAGTCTGGTGCTGGCAAGACCAACTGGCGCGAGGGACATGGGCTATTTAAAACCAAGGCAATGGAATCGCAAAGAAAATCTTGCATTAGAACGATGGCATACTTCTGGCCACCCCCCGCCCCAATTCCAAAATGAGCAGTCAATTTTCATTTGTCTAGCATTCACTTCACAAGGGCCACGCCTTATCCAGTTTGCCCATTCCAGATGAGAGAGCTATCTGAGGTTCATTTTCCATAACTGAAGGCCGTAATGCATCTCTGGGAGATGCCTGAATTTGAAACGAAGATATCCAAAGACTCAAAATCTATCCTGATTTTACTGCAAATATTAGTGTAGGGCATTGAGTCTCAGTGCTGGAAAGATTTCTGGAGAGATCTTTTGGGCTTTCTCCCAATTTGGTAGCCACAGCTTCCTCAGCTTCAGGCCTCATAGCAACAGGAAGTGGGACAAATTGAAAAGCAAAGACCTGTTCCAAACCGCAGGCAGCAGTCAGTCTCAGCAATAAACATGATCCTGAATATATAGCATCTTCATGATGAATTTAATGCATTTTATTTGTTCTCTTTGGGGTATGCTAACTATAATTTTAAATGTGAGCTGCCCATACTCTCCAGAAAGTCCTGCAGGGTATTTTACAGATATCAAATACAAGTTAAATTTTTGAACCTTCAATGATGATCATTTTCTGAACAAATTGTATTTTTTTCCTTTCCCCTTATACATGCCACCCAAATGCAGCTGGGTCAGGGCCTGCTGAGCAGACAGCTATGGCTGTGAAGTGTTGTGTGGGTTTTCATTGTCTCGGTACTCTTAAGTCTTCTGTGGACATTTTCAGTGTTACAGCCTGGCTCATGTTAGCCATGTTAAACGCATTTGTTGTGTGAAGACAATTTAATATTTTTTTAAAATAACAAGTATGAATTACAAATCTGAACAATGAATATTGTCTGTATTTTTTCCACAGTGATGCCCCACAGGGTGGATTGTTTTCTATGCAAACTTTTCTGTGCTCTTTCCTGCCATACTGGCTGTGCATGCTCATTCTGTCATGGGAGAAGTGCCAACAATGTTGGGTAGTTTCCCTCATAGTGCATATGTGCTTATAAAGGTACTGTTCCTCGGTGATAATCTACAGCTCCTTATTACTTTCTGTGTCTAGCTCTCAGACAGCAAATCCATCTATATTGACCACAGATTTTGATGGGTTAGTGCCTGGCATATGGAATGCATATGCTAAATCCTTTCCTTCTTAACCTCCAATAGGAAAGATGTTGCTATCCTAGAGGAGACTTTCCAGGGTAAGGTGACATAATTGCCTGGAAGCTTCTGTATGGAACACTTATTTTGAAAAAATGGATGCCAGCCTGATTCTGTCATCGCTATTCTTCCCAGAAAAGTAATTGTTTGTGACACAAAATATGAGCCGTGAAGATATAAATCCCCCACTGTCATCATGTAAACATAAGTGTTATTTTTTTTTGGTCAGCTTGCACAAAGGAAACATGTTTCTTACTAACATACTACCCTTCTAAACATAGCTATAAACAGATGATGTTCCTCCGCAATGTAATATGGTTGTGGAAATTTCTAGAATGTTTTGTGTGTTAATGATATATTCACATGGCCAGGTAAGAAAATAAAAAGTACTATTGAGCAGTTATGCATGCAAATGCATTCTTGCATGAAATGGGTAAGAAAAAAATGTCCTAAAATCTGGCAGTTTGACAGTTGTGCTTCTCATGGGTAAATGTTAAGAAAGTGAGTTTTTCAAAAATTTGCTATGCATAAAAATATGCAAAGATAATGAAACACAAAAGATATTGCTTCATGTCTTTAAAGAACATCACATCTTATTTTTAAAATCACATTTAGAGCTGCTTCCACTCTCTTGACTTAAGGTACAAAGTCCCTCTGTAAGGACCTGAGTGAAGAGACTAAGTTAGTTCCAGTAAAGTCAAGAGAAACAAATCAATGGTGACAGATCATTCCTACATCTTATAATTGGTGTGTTGGAAGACAGGGATAGAAATGGTTGAATGGGACTATACTGACAGAATGGTTTACTCTGGATAAGTACACACCAAACACACTCATGACCAGATAAATCTTGGCTAAAAGTTGACCCAAAAGACTTCAGACAGAAGGTCTGTAGTCTTCTAGTGCTCTGTTGAGATGAGTCTCTATCACACACACCTTCATTTTGTCAAATAAAAAACGAAGGCATTAAGTCAGATAGTCTCCAAAGTCTATTGCAACTCAATGTCTATGAACCTTCATGAACTACTTTGGTTGCACTGAGAGTGAAACAATGTGTTTTGTGATCAAATTTAATTAAATGTTAAGTATGGCCTAGTTCCCTGGCAAAGTGTTACTCATTTGTTTATACCAGAAAAATACTTAACACACTGCATCTCAAATTTTGTTGTTTGTTTTGAAATGGGGTCTTGTATAGTTCACACTGTCCTCAAACTTGCTCTGCTTTCAAGACTGGCCTTGAACTCCTGCTCTCCCTACCATTACCTCCAAAGTGCTTGGAAAATAGGCATGTGCTACCTTGTCCGACTTTATTTCATTTCATATAGTACTTTAGATACTGATGTCTAAACAAATAATACATGTAGATGCTAAATATTGCCACCATGGAAACATCAACTCAATTTCCTCTCATAGTCACAGGTCAAAATAGAGTAAGACACATCTTCATTTTATTTAACTAAGAGGCATCAAAAATATACTTTCTGGTTATTTTCCCACTAATTTGGTGTTTGTAAAATCCAGAACGTGAATGCTGCACTTACTTCAACATGCCTGTCATGTCACTACAAAAGACAAAACCCCAGACAAAAACAAATGGAAAAAAAAGTATAGAAGAACCAGGATTTTCATAGGTCTTCCAAATGTGAAAGTGTAGCCTAAAGATTAATTGGATTAGAAATAGAAGCAAGGAAGAATGACACTTCTCTTAGTAGTTAAGACTGTGTTTAAGTGATACCCAAACAGCTGTCAAACACATAGGCCTCTGCTTGCTCACTCCTGAGGTGGTACAGACAATCACGGAGTGTCCCTACTATGACTGAAAGGGTCATGTGTCATCTGGGCTGGCTCTGAGGCCGAGTTCATCTTGAGGATATCCCTATAAATAGAACTGTTGGAAGGGTCTGGGTAGGGGAACCTAACTTCATACATGCCACAGCTCTTTGGGGACATGGAAACCCACCAAGGCAGGCCTGGGAACACACTTATCCCACTCTATTGGTAGTCTCTGTAGGTACAGAGCTGCTCCATTTCTGCATAGGGGGACGTTTGGACAAAGTAAGGGAGGGGAAAAAATGAAGAGAAGGAAGATGAGGCAGGGAAGAGAAAAAGAAGACAGAAATTCTGGAGAAAGATCATTTTTAAAAATGGCCATGAAGCAGCAGCAAACAGGCCTAATGGAAGTGCAGACTGTTGCACAGGGAACTGGGGAGGCTGCCCCCCATGGAGAGGACAGACTACAGTGTGGAGTCATCAGAATGTGAGCCAGACCAGGAAGGGAAAGCATGCAGCGTTGGAGCACACTGCTAACGTGAAAGCCATGCCAGCTGCTTCTCCCTGGCCCCTCCCATTGGACTGGATATAGCAGCTGCTCCTGATCTCGTCTACCTTTCTTCTAGAATGCTCCCTCTATATCCTGCCTGTGACCTGCAGGAAGGGTGTGTGCTTCAACGCTGACCACTGTTAAAGCTTAATTGCCCATCCTTTAACCTGCCAGTTGATGGTTCTCAAAACCTGGTGGACCCGATTATGCAGACTGGACATAAAGTAAAAGCTCAAGAAAGTCAGTTAGTTGCCTTTTCTCTCAGCCAGTTTCTTAGTGGACTCGAAGATTTTACCCCCAATGCAGACAGACGTGGAATCATCACTGTCCTGATGTATTTTCCCTAGAACCAGTCCATGATGGGTGGGAGACCACTATGCTCAGCAGTAAACAACCAGCACACACGCCATGAATGAAAAGCTTAACTGCAGGTTGGGGCTGGAAGTGAAGGAGGGGGGACTGAATACATGTCAGGGCTGAGAACAGTTGATGGAGGGAAGGAGAAATTGTGTCCTTGGGGATGTAGGGATGGAAGATCCCTTCTTTCTTTTCTTCAAGAGGTCTTTTGTCACAAGAGTCACCAGTTTAACTCAACATGAAGCAAGTCACTTGACTTTGGGAAAAAAAGCCTGTGGTCTCTGAAGCAAAGAAGGCTGCCCTCAGCACCTCCCTGCCCTCAGCACCTCCCTGCCCTCAGCACCTCCTTTCCCCTGAGTCAATGGTACTTAAATAGAATGTCAGCAGGTTGGAGCAAGCTGCCACACAGGACACTGCCTCCCTTTCTTCTATGTCCTTAAAAAGCTGTGTCCACTCAAGTAGTATGAAACACATGGACACACAGACACACACACACACACACAGACACACACACACACACACACACACACACACCTCGAAATGAAAACAGTAACCAAAACCCAAAACCTTGAATTTTGTATTCAGGTGTTTTCTATGCGTCGACACCATCTTGACTTCAACATATTTGGGAGCTTGACGTTTATTCAAACTTTAGGCACCCCAAGGCTACTCTGAGAATAAAAAGTGTTCTGATTCTCTCTCTCTCTTTCTGTGTGTGTGTGTGTGTGTGTGTGTGTGTGTGTGTGTGTGTGTGTAGTGTGCAGTGTCCAAGCATGAATACACATACACAGACACCGGGACACATGTGTGTCCTTTTTCAAAGATGTACCTCATTGATCTCATCTCGTGTGCTGCAGTACTCCAGGTTGCAGGACAGGACCCGTTCACGTTCTTTGGCGTTGGCACTCCAGTTCCTGCTCTCCAATTCAAGGACTTCCAGCTGCTGCTGTAGGTTCTTTGCAGAAATATTGGAGCAGTTCTGGAAATGAAGGGTATGTGGGAATAACCAAAAGAAGCTGTGAAATGGTCGCACGACAACACATCATTTGCCTGTATTGTGATGCTCACAAATAGCTTTAAAAGAGATGTAGGGTCCTACTTTATTTTACCCTAAACATATGTGAATCTAATTATTTTAGGAAGAAGTAGAAACTCAATATTACGGATGAGACATTTCCATTCTTTAATCTCATCGCCAACCCAACTCCTCAGAGGTGTCACTCATGATAAGGTCTAATTTATACTTCAAAAAGCATAAAATATGCATTAGAAACATTCTGTCTCAGCGCTGTAATTTTCTCATCAACTTGAGTTTAACCTCAGGTTCATTATGCAACGGCTCCAATCTCTGTCTAGCACAGAGGGGATGTTGGCACCAAGGCCAGAAGAGGGCTAGAGAACAATTTATGCTATTTGTACAAAGTGAGATCCTACTTTCTTTTCACTTTTAAAAATAAATTTACAAATGTAATAAAACTCCTTAGCAAACTTTGACACTGGTCAAAATGGATTCTATTAAGAGCAATGAATTCTTATGTCCTGCCTTTTAACTTAAAGCACAGACACTAGGCTCACTATATCACATTTACCCTGGTGGGTACTATAAATGAATTTTAAAATGAAACTGTGGGTTTTATTAATGATGAAGTAAACATAACCTTTCCCCATCAAAGTATGAGCTTGGAGAATTTTTAAAGCATCGGAGTCCAGTGCATTGGTTATGAACTTTTGACTAGGAAATACATTCAGTTCTCTTAGGCTCCTCTGCTGACATCTGACCAGTGACCTAAAGCAGTCATAACAGCCCGTGTCACAACCCAGGTCAGAAGCAGAGGGCCTGACCCTCTCCACTCTGGGCTTTCATGGCTGGCTGGCCAGTATCTCTGGACTTCAGTTTCTTGTTCTATAAAATGGGGCTGCTGGTCTGACAAGACTCTAGGATCCAGTATTCTTTGGGATCTGTAATTCTGAAGCACCATTGTCCAGTAGAAATACACTGTGAGTCATGAGGTAATTGAACAACTTCCTATAGTTTCATTGAAAAGCAAAGAAAAATATAAATAAAATTAACCCTCACAGCATAATGTAGTTAACCATGTGTGTCCACATATTATTATTTACAACATATATCTAATATAAAAGATCTTTTGGATCACACATCTTTGAAATCTAACATGTTTATCACACGTTTGAATTTTTCTCAGCTGTGGCTAAATTTCTATCATAAATACTTGATCTAGATTCAAATTTCTCAAAATTTACAGTTCCAGAAACCTAATGTCCATCTGAGACCATGATTCTATTTTGAATTAACATGAGAATAACATTTATTAAATGCAGTTTTTATGCTCAGATTTTCTCCTTGAATTTTATTTGTTTGTTAACAGTGGTAGAAACTTACAAACAATAAGCACCCCATTGATTTCGTGTCTTTTTAAATTTAACATACTGAAGCTAGCAGATGGCTTAATAATGATGCATTTGGTTAGTAGTTATGAGGTTCTGGGTTCAGTCTCCAGCACCACACACAAAAGCATCAATTTAGATTAAACACATACTAGACCATCTACAGCCCACATGACCATGAGAGGGAGGCAGCTGTGATGATGTGCCAAGATGCTTACAGGCCGTTGAACAGATGAAATGATGTCCACTCCTAAGGAAAGCGCCAGCTGATGGAGATGCTCCACGTGAGCCTGCCTTTCCTGAGAACGGCTCAGTTGCCTCTGGACCTCCTCAAGACCTCCCAGTTCCATGGGCTGCGTGAGAAGCTCCAGTTCTCTTGATTTGGTGAAATGCATCAGCTGGAATCAGAACATTAGCACTTAACCTGCTTTTTCCAAAACCTGCTTTCTGCAATGCTTTACTCGCTTGTTGAAGTGCTACCCAGCCCATCCAGAATCATTAGTCCTATGGATACAGATACATGCTGCATTACAGCAAATCCAACAAGATTACTTTGATCAGTTCTATGAAAGAAGAAAATACATCTTGGGCCCATGATCCCAAACTCTAGCAAGATCTTGGTCTGTGATTTAAGTAAACTCAAAACTACTTTTAAAAAGATTTTCCTATTAATGGTTTTGAATATTTTTGCCTGCATACATCTGTGTACAAGTGTATACAATTATTTAGAGGTCAGAACAGGGTGCTGGAGTCTCTAACCCGGCATTAAAGATGGTTGTGAGCTGCCATGAAATAACCAGTAAGTGATATTTATTGAGTACTCCATGCTGACAGGGTCTTGACATGAAAAAAAAACGAAAGAAAGGAAGGAAGGAAAGAAGGAAGAAAGAAAGGAAGGAAGGAAGGAAGGAAGGAAGGAAGAAAGATCTTGTTTTTGATCACCCTGCCTCCCAAGAGCTAATGTTTCAGCTGGGAAAATAAAATCTAGTTTAATTTTAAAAAATAGCAGTCATGATGTTAGCAGTGCTAGATATAAGGACCAGCCATTGCTGTGGGAATTTAGAAGAATCACTGGGCAAGAAGGGGGTTTGCTGGAAGGAAACACAAAGCTTATTCTAACAGAGGGAAGAGAAGGATCTGCCAGGAAATGCCAAGCTGAGAGTTGAGACTTAAAGGTAGAAACGCAGGTGCCATACTCAAAGGACAAGGAAGAGCACAGCCGGCCTGCAGCATGAGGCGGGATAGAGGATGCAGTGAGAGATAAATGAACCGTCAGGGTGGGTAAACCTCTTATGCTAACACAAGCAACTTTGTTTCCATTTATTACACGATAATAACATTTTAGTTTAATCTTGCAACATCTTGCAACCTTCAGACAACTGCAGTAAGACTTACTTCCTCCTTGACTTGATGGAACTGGACCGTCTTGTACAGGAGCTCCTCATAATCCTGGATTCGCTCTCTCTGCCTCTCATGGAGATGGATTAGGTCCTTCAGTTGTTCAGACTTCTCCTTCAAAGGGGCTCCCTGACCACCTAACACTTCCCATTCTTTCATGATACACTGAACCTCATCATGCAGGTGCTGAAAATCACAAAAGCAACGGAAGACGAGCAGCTTTGAGTGTTTATTTTACAATGAAGAATATGATTATCTAAATAATACATCATTCTCCCATTCGTTAACAGATACATATGAGCCTTCTCAAAATCCAGATTTTACATTTAAATATGGAAATATCGAGACACATTGTTCAGTCCTTACCTTCTCAAAACTTTATAAACAACATGGGGGAAAAAAAGCAGGTGTTTCAAAGATAGATGGCAAAATAGAAAACCATTTGTGTCTATGACACACCAAATATACTGGGCTTCAGTCAATAGATACACTTTTTCTGACATTTAATATAGAGTAGGACTGTGTGGTATGATAAGGACACTGAGAAGATAAGTATAAAAATGCATCAAGGGAATTCCTTGTGCTCTGTAACGAAAGAATGATGAGAACGAAGCCCCAGCTGAACAGCACACCCGAGACACCACCTCAAAGCAGTAATGCCATAAGGCACAAATAGCCACCACATGGAGAAGGGATAAACTGCCTTCCCTTTTAGTCAGCACTGCTCTGGCATCCCATACGGGAATCCAGAGCTTGGAGGAGAGCTTCCAAAGGGCAGATAACTAAAAGAGAACCCTACTGCTATCCTAGGAGCAGATCTTGTATCAAAGGAAAAAGAAAAGGAAATGCTGTAGGCTAAAGAGATAATTTTCAGAAGACTGACTTGCTTTAGATTGCCAATTTCAAATGAAGTATGTGGACCCCAAATAGATGGCACACATCATGGTGACAGGACTAAATAACCTTGGCAATGGCTCCTAATTACGAGCTCATCCACATATCCAAATATGCACCACAAGATGTGTATGTGTACCACACAGGATATAACAAATTGGGCTAGTAATACTAAGTGGGAGTTTGCATAGAAGCATTTTCTGTGGACAGTGATGATATATGCATATATACATATGGAGTGTAATGATTATATTTCATATGTTTTGCCTTAACAGAACCTACAATTAGACATTTCCCAAAGGAATCTACAATCATCTGACTCTGGAACTCCTTAAAGCCAACACATATTAAGTGGTAAAACAAATAGATGCATCTCAGTTTTTAGACAAAACCCCAAGACCTAATAGTGTATGTTTGTAAGTCCGGACTTGGAAGATGGCGACAAAAAGATCAGGAGTTCAAGGTCACCTTTGGCTAAATAACACGTCTGAAGTCAGCCTGAACCACATGAGACTCTGTCTTAAAAAAATAAATAAAAAAAAGAATGACTGAGTTAAGAATTAAGTCCACATAAGACACTCTGACAGTCAGCCAGCCTTGGAAGTTGAGTCCAGGAGTGGCAGGGATACGGAGGGAAGGGCCCACGACGGGCACATGGCTTTATCTCCCACATCCAGAGGGCTTCCTTGGAGGGGGAATGAAGCCCACAGGAAAAAATCTATCAGGAAGGGAGTGCAGTAGAGCTTGATGCTGTTGTGTAGAAGCAGTGACAGTCCAGTGATTTGGGGACCAATGACAACAGAGCTTCTCGATTAAAGGTGGCCAATTTTGTTCTGAGATGCCTTCATTTAAAACACTCCCTAACAAAATAATGACAATATGGTGAACACACTAATAAATCAATTAGTAATATAGATTAAACTAATGTAAGATGAAAACATATTCAGGATTCAGTATGGCATTTGAATGTTTGGTTATCATCAAATACAAAAATATGTAGAGGAACATTAAGAAATGTGTTGTTACAAGGGATTTTTAGACCAAAAGGATACTTTTGTTAAAGAAAACAGAAGTTTATAAAACAAACGAACTGGGGAGTTGGGAGAGATTTTTTTTTCATTCGCCCAAACCCATGAATTCCCATCTTCACCTGAAGCTGAGGCTTCATGGCATTCCACCTTCTTCGCAGATCTGACATAGTCTGGAGGTTCCCTCCAAGGTCAAGTGCAGAGACAGGCATAAGAACTTCGTGGAGAAGTTTTACATTGTGGGTAGTCTGAAACAGACATTGAAATTTATGCATTTGTTTCTGACAGTTTAGTGCATGCGGTCACGTGGTGGTGACATGATGTGCCATTAAGCCAGTGAGGTTGGCCAAGGCCCTTAATTTCCTTGACTTTTATGTTACTTTTTTTTTTACCATAGTAACATATAACAAAATACACAGTTTTCACCATTTCTAAGTGTACAATGAAGTGGCATTAAACCATACATATCACTAGGCAACTGTCACCACCATCCACCTACAGACTGCTTTCATCAACCTGAACAGGAACTCCGAACCGTTAGACAACTCCCATTTCCTCTTCCCTTCTTGCATCCCCAGGGGGCATCCATTCTGATCTTTGTCTCTATGAATTTGGCTACAGGCTTGCAAATAAGCAGATGCACACAATTTCTGTCTCTTTGTGTTAGATGATTTCACTTGGTTTCGAGGCTCTATCACGTTGCATGTATCGGGATTTATTCTTTGGAAGGTACCATTCAACGTTCCTTTTTGTTTGTTTGTTTGTTTGTTTTGGTGCTAGGGTTCAAACCCAGAACCTTATGTATGCCAGGTAACCAGTCACTGAGTCGTTGCCCAGCCCATTTCCTTACCTTTTTAAGTTTCTCTTTGAATGCTTCCCATTGCTGTCTCACAGGCTTCCCTTCGGTGGCTTTGAGGTACCATGCCATTCGAAGACGGCTGAGTTCTTCCCTTCCAGTTGTTTGCTTTTCCATAATGTTCTTCATATTGTGCATCTCATTTTTAACATTTAATATTTCATTCTCTTTTGCCTGTTGAATTAATAATCCATGTAATAGCTTTCTTTCCTAAGAGATACATTTTTCTTCTGCATTCAGCTATTTTAGGTGACAAGCAATTCATAACACCAAAGCAGGATACAATTTAGACAGAGAAGCCTGGGCCCGTGTACAGAGGCACAGTTATCTTTAGACCTTTGCTCTCTTCTTAGACATCAGGTGCGGGGTCTTTAAAGACCTGAATGGTATTTAAGTGGTTTAGGGGGTTCTGATATAAAATGATATATTCTACAATTGTTATTTTTAAAATTTAATAAATTATTAAGGACATTAGACAACTACAATGGGAATAACTCTACGCTGTATTTTTATATATGCTATAAATAAAGTTGGGGTATCTTTTACACATTTTGGGGTGTTTTGAGACAGGGTTTCTCTGTGGCTTTGGAGGCTGTCCTGGAACTATCTCAAGTGCTGGGATTAAAGGTGTGTGCCAATCTTTTACATATTATTAAGAAGCTATTAAAGTATAAAGTATTCTTCAATGTGATATTAGCTGGGAATTACATTTTACCAATGACAACTACAGTCATAAGGGTATGGTGGTCTGAGTGAGGTCTAGAAAAAAGCAAGCTATCATAAGACTTGAGAGATAGCCAGCACGATATAAGAAGTGTTTTTTCCAATCCAGGAGATCAATAATTTGCCTTTAATATATTTAGGAAACATTGTTCTCACTTTACTTCAGTATAGCACATGAAAAATGTTGTGGTAATACATTCTAAATAAGGTATTAAATTATCCATTTGTCTTACGTTTATATTCATTCCTCATATACTGTTCTCTGATTTCTTGATTTTTGGATGTCTTGGTAGCAAGAAGGCTAATACTTAACAGAACTCTCAGTGTGCACTACTGAAAATTAATAAGTTGGAATGTTCATCTGCCAGACTTCTGGCTAAAGTCAATTAATTTGATTCAGACAAACTTTAGATGGAAAAAAATCAATTTCAAGTTTCAAAACACCAGTCACAGAAACACACCCAACTCGCCAGAAAGAACCAACTATCATCTCTCTACCATCTCCCAAGCCCCTCGCCACACTTCAACAGTGTGTACTTACAATACTAATGCTGTACAGATAGGGAGAATACCTGTAATTTCACCTATCAGAATGTCCACACATCAGTAAAGTTATTATGTAGACTTAATACTTTATTAATAAAGAACTTACCATTTGACTACTGAAATGACTAGCAATGATGAAGTGAAGATGTAAGACTATCAAGAAGTAGTGGAAAGATATGGTCTATTCCCATGAACAATATGAACTGGGATTTAAAAATAGCCTGGTAGTTTAGACATAGATTCAAGATGTGAGTTTGGACCCATGTCTTGCTGCAACCCATTCCTCAAGAAGATAACACTATCTGATTATTTATACAGGAGTGACACCTGACACTTGTTAAGGATTCACCAACCCTGGTAAAAGACAGGACTTCACATCAAAAGGCAAGAGGAAAAATGCACAACAGAAACATGAAAATACAAAAACAGACTACATGAAAATACAAAATTTGCAAATAACTTAATTCTCTTGTGATATAAACTAAAAACAACTAAACTTGAGATGAAAGGATATATATTAAGAGAATAAAATATGTAAAAGGTAAAAGGCTGAGTCAATGTTTAAAATGAAAAGTAGCTTAGTATTTGTACAATACACCAGAGTATAATACAAGAACATAGATAAACTGCTTGACAATATTTTTTCTGATGTTTCAGGAGGGTGGTATCTAATTTATAATTTTTTAGTGAATATTTTGGTTCTACACAGACTGATCACTAATATTTTTCAAACAACAAAAGTTAAAACAAAGGGGGAAAAGATGACTGTAAGTTGATTAGATGAGGGTGTTAAAACCTGATTCTGCCAAGTGATCTCTGTCTCCAGATTCATAGTGCAACTCTCAAGAAAATGGCAAATGTCAGTCATCTGTAAACATCTAGAGAAAGAAGGTCTAGAATATTAGAGAAAGGAAAATGGCCTGATTCTCAAATGGGGGCCATTCAGTATACAGATTGATAAGTTTCACATTGACAGTCAGGGTGGCTAGATCTTGCTTAAGTGCCCTAAGGTACAGGGGAGTAAGCCCTTAGAGTATCTTATTTGAGGAAGTTTCCCATTATGGAACTGAGTGTGTGTGTGTGTGTGTGTGTGTGTGTGTGTGTGTGTGTGTGTGTGTGTGTATGCCTGTGCATGTGTGTGCACGTGTGTATGGGGGATGAGTGTGTGGGTATGTACAATGGTAATTAGAGCAAGATATATTGGAAGCAGTAATGGTTGTTTGTTTTTTAAACTGTTAGTCAATAGATTACTTCAGGAACTAGGATGCCAATCTTCCTTTTAGACACTTTTGCTGAAGAAGTAATTACAACTATCAAAGATTGGCTTGATAAATCTACAGAATAAAGCCCAACAGAAACAGTTAATAGAGTAGATAGAGCCAAATTAATTTAACAGGATGAATCATAGGCTAAGGCCAAATGAAATCAGGCAAGAAATGTACAGACCTACATCTTTATGCGATAGCTAAAGATACAGAGAGCTGGGACTAGACTAAGCCTAAGACTAAAAAGGTCGTGTGAGTGGCACTGACTCATCACTCTATTAAGAGGACAGCAAGGAGAGATTATTGCTTAAAGTGTTAGCACCCTTATGTTTCCACTACAAGAAAAATGCATAGTTGGTGGTAGTTCAGCTTCTGATTTCCATTTCATGAGTGGGTTTAGCCAGTAGAAAATTTTAGCAAAGCATATCAGCCAGAAGGAAGAAACTATTTCATAAATGATAAATTTGTAAATACGTAGTTGTAGAAAAGACTCATATTAAACATAGCAACTGCTTTCAATGTTGGGAAGAAATTCATATGTCAGAGAAATTATCTATGAATGGTTTTGTGCCTACACAGCTACAGAGGCTTAGGACTAGATATGAAGATTGACTTATTTAACATTTTAAAAGCATTCTTTTTCAACAGCTAGCACTTTTTTCAACAACAAAAAAAAAGAGTTGTTTCACTGGGGAAATTCACTAGGCTCTGGGGGAGAAGTGAAGGAACCACATTCTAAGAATTCTATGGGCAACTTCAGATGGAAGGATATTTTGATTATTTAACACAGGACAACCAGGGTTTAGGATGTAGCTCTAAATGCCACGGATCTTCACTCTACAAAGATTCAGGGAAAGAGTGTCAAGAGGGAGAGAAGAGAGAGTGCCAAGGCAAGATAATATAACACATGCAATGTGAACATGGAGGGAGGGAATACTTAGAGTGGAGAGACTGAAGCTGGGATGGGTATGGGGCGGTAGGGATAACAGAGGGTTGGAGGTAGTTTTAAGCAAACAAAATCAGTCTTTGGAAACCAACTTCTTTAGAGCAAAGATTTATAGCAATTATTGTCTTTGTCCCTGGGAATTTTGTAAGGACCTAGCTGTCAACATAACTCAAAACTTTGGGATAGACTTCTGAGGACTCCCTACGTAGCATTTGAATGAGAATAGCTAAAATAGCTTTCTTGTGATACAAGACCTCTGCGAGCATAAGGCTTATAAACGCTGACCTTCAGAGCCAGTCCAGCTTGAGTGAAGTTGAAAAGCACCCCCTCTGCCAGGACTGCTGAGTAACAGACAGGCTGAACTTTAGAATGCATTATTTTCACTCTGAAGAATAATATCTACAAAAGGTGTTGGCTCACTAATTGTTACTCTCACCATATTTATTAAGTTAAGAAATTCAAGTCCTAAGTCTTGGGTCAAAAAACTCTTCTTTACAAACAGCTGCCATTGCCTTTCAGCAGAGTTAGACCAGTACTTGACATCAGTGTCGTCTTCATCTTTCTGAGGGATTTCCATCAGATAAAATTCCTTTAGTCTCCGAAGCTGCTCCTCCACCTAAAACAAAGAGGAGGCAGAGGAGAGGTAGGAAATTTTTAAACAAAAAGAACACAGATTCAATTTAAACCCTGTATAAAATTAAACTGAAACCACATTTTCAGCGTTCTTTAAAGAACTATTGACTATTTTCAAGTTACTGAAAAACATGAAAATCTGCTTCTGTAAGTGGCAGATAGGACTCCCACTGGTCAAGTGAGTTGACAAATTTATTGCCAACCAGAAATATTTATTGTACCCAAGATTATTTTTATGTATAGTTTACAATTAGAATAATTTATTTCAGAGATCAGGCGGCTGCTCTGTTTTAAACTGAGTTTTATAATTTAAAAAAGCACAGATTAAAAAATCAAGGAATTCAAATAAGGGGGATAAAAGCAATTCAGGAAAGGACAATTAGTAGTCAGCATATTACAATATTATGATTCATTAATTTTAACATAATATTTTTATTAATTGAGAATCTGAAACAATGATTTTGGTCATATTCTCCACCTACTCCTCAAATTTTCCTAGACCCAGCCCCAACTCCCAACTTCTTTTCCTCATCTTTGTTTTATAAATATAATCTGCGGATTCCAGTTAGTGCTGCTCATACATGCTCATGCGCATAGGACCATCCATGGAACATGGTCAATCTCCCAGGCACTGCGGTAAAGAAAACAAACCCAGGGCTATAGGGATGACTCAGCAGTTAAGAACAATGGTGCTCTTCCACAGGACTCAGGTTCAACTCCCAGCACACATGAGGCAGCTCTCAACCATCTGTAGCTTCAGTTATGGGAATCTTATGCCCTCTACGACCTCCACAGACACCAAGCACCCAGGAGGTACACAGGAAAACATGCAGGTAAAACGAGCATACATACACATTGCAATACAGTACAATAATAAAAAGAAATCTGACTCTCCGCCTGTCCCAGTGGCCATCGTCTATCAATAGGTCCTCAGTTGGAGGTAGGAGCTCATAAGCCCTCCCTCACCTTCCATGCTAGAACATTGACTAGCTTGATTTTGTACAGGTAAACCACAGCCACTGCGAGTTCAGGAGTGCGGCTGTCCTGCCATGTCCAGAGGACAGTGTTCTCCTTCAGTCCCTTCTGGTCCCTGACTCTTCCACTCTCTCCCTGCCCTCGATGCTGTGGTGGCGGTGGGTGGGTGAAGTATACTCATTTGTGGCTGAGCATTGTACTGTACAATTTATTTTTAATCACGGTGAACCATAATGAAAGGGTACAAATAATGACAAATTTTCTGTGGGAGCATTAATATTAAATACCTTCACAAGTGAATCTTATTAAGACACACTACTTGGCCTCCCTGGAACTACATTTTAGCATTTGCTAACCAATGTTAGCAGTACTCAATTATTTTAAATTACTCTCCTGAGCAGAGTTAATATACAATCAAATGTGTAACTATAGATTAACAAGCAATGGGGTGATATAGAATTAGTACAAAGCATTTGGAACTAATTTGTATGCCTTTTGAATAATATTTAATGACTAATAAGACAAGATTCTTGGAGTTCATAATTTACAAAAGCCATGGAAACACAGTACAAAATTTCAGGCAGCAGTCACTATACTTTGAAGGTTTTAAGATCATTCTTGGTTGAAATGAACTTCGGACAGCCTGAACTAGCTCAGGTCCAAGGTTCTTTCCTGATTTCCATATTATCCATGCCCTGTTGATGCCTGTTTCCTAAGCACATACAATGTTTTCCTTAACTGTCTTCTTCTATTTACCTCTAATGAACTACATAAAAGGCTGTCCTGCCCTTGGAGGATCCTCAGGTACCTTACTAAGAATGGTTTATGTCCTCGGAGACCAAAGTCAGTTCTGTGAGGAAAAGGCCAATAAGCAAATGTTGTTAGATCAAAGAAGGGTCTGTGTACACACAAGCACAGCACATTGCAGGGATGGAAGGGGAGAACAACAGCTCTGTAAGAAGTAAAAACCTCCCAGCACATGACATTTGCCTGCCCCTTTCTAGGTAAGCGGAAAGGAGGTGGTCTCAGACAGAAGGCACTGGCGTCAAAGGCCAGGTGTGAGAGCACTGGCTGCATCAGCTGACCAACAAGGAGTCCACAAAGATGTTTGCACTGGGATAAGGCTGGGTAGGAAGTTCTACCTTGCTACTGCTCTACTGTAGCCAACAGAATCTTGACACATTTTCACCAGTGTGATGCAGCCAATAGTTGCCAAGTGATGAAGGCTTGGACTTGGGTAATGCCGAAGCAAACTGGGAGAAAGGTATGCAGAAATCTCCGAGGTTGTCTCGGTAGACATAAGGAAGTGTAGCCTTTGAAACAGGAATGGAAAGGGTGACAGAAGCTGCAATGTATACTAACTGCCTGATGACGGCTGCCTAAATTCTCCAATCCTCAGTTTGCCTCTGTTGTAAAATGATGACAATACTAGGTAACTAAGACACAGAAACAAGGAACACAATGAAATCAGGAATTAAAAGCATGGGGCCTAACACAAAGTCAGGGCTCATTGAGACATGGATTAGAGAAGACACTGAACTCGGGAATGACTAAAACATCCAATAACGCTCTCTATAAGGATTTGGGACAATGCACAAACTGGCATGCTTTAATGGTTGTAAAATTCAATAAATATATTAAACATCCTGCATTGAAGTATAGTGAATTTTATGCTAAATAAAGTATACCTCAATAATTTTCATAAACACTAAGGAGGATGAGAGTACACAGCTGTGTTAAAGTCGAGCAGGATGAGAGCTGAAAATACCACATTTCAGTTTCTCATAGCAGAGATCTCCTAAGAGATGGGTAATGTCAAGAAGAGCTGACGCATAGCAGGGCTGACAAGGGAGTGAACTGAATTGCAGCGGGGTGAAGTCTATGGAGGATGAGCAGGTAGAAGAATGCCATCTTCCCTTTCCAAGAATTTACACTGAAGGGAAGAAATGATAGGAGGGACAGGTTTGGTGAGAATAAGACTATAACTATAGACTAAGCACAGAATGAAGCTGGTGGCAGCATTAAAGGCATCCGGGCATCAAACAAGGCAGGTTCAAGAAGGAATCAGTCACTAGTGTCTTCCTGTTCTGTCTATTCTAGATGAACCACACCTTGGTGCTGGAGAGAAGGCTCGGCAATCAAGAGCATATATTGCTGTTACAAAGGATCTGAGTTTCGTGTCCATCACCTACATCAAGTATCTCACAGTCTCCCATAACTCCAGATCCAGGGAATCTGACACCCTTGTCTTGCTTCTATGGGCACTGCGTTCACATCCACACAAACCCCACACTCACATATACACATAATTAATAATACTAAAAAAATACTTTTTAACAAAAGAACCACACTACTCCACTACAGTCAGTATTCAAAGGGATTCTAAGATCTAAATGATGAGTATTTTCATAATAATTTTGTTCTTCCAGGTGCCTTGAAGAATGAAGGATATATAAGTAAATACAGGCATTGGCAGAGACACAAACTCTCCACTTGGGTGGAATTTCTATACCCATAGAAAGCAGAAAGATGGACAGAGGCCATCTTGCTGAAGCAGGTCAACATTGCACCATACCTCTTCTGATGACTTTCGAAATGCCACATAAGTTTGCAGGACTTGTGACCTGTAGTTGATGATTCGACCAAGTGTATTTAATTCTTCTTCTAGCCATTTTGCTTTAAAAGAAAGCAATGCCACTTCGCTGAGTTCAAGTTCATTTTTCTCTGTCATGATTTTTGCTGCTGCTTCTAATATGTGTGCTGTCTCCTATGAAAGCAAAGCACACAGGGTCAGGAGCTGACAGGGGAATCATGAACATTCACATTCCATTACCCTTCGGCACATCCATCTATTACGGTTATTAATTGAACTTGTACTGAGAATTTCCTCAATCAAAGAAAGGTACAACTTTCAGAATTACAAATAGGAAGGAAAAAAGGCACTTGAAACTTAGAACTATTTCCAATCCTTCTTTGGCTCTATCAAAAGCTGAAGGCTTCTAGTGGTTAAGGTAGAGGTGAGTTGCTCTGAGGCTTAGAGAATCAAGACCCAGCATCCAGTTTAGAGTTGCTGAGCTGTGTTGTGCTGGGATTCTAGACTACTCATCCCCTGGAGGAGCTCTTGAATTCTTCTAGCAAGCCTGGCTTACAGTATTTAAACCCTCAGCTCCAGCTTTTAGCTCTTCCCTGCCTCTGGGCTTCTCAGGAGTTTCCACTTTTCTTAGCCACCCTAAGGTTCCACCATTGGTATTGCTGTAGAACTCTTATTAGCTGACAATACATCTTGGGCTCAGGCATCAGGCCCTCAGTTCCTCGATTCTACCACTTCTTTGCTGCTGCCTCTGCCACCAACGTTGGAAGCCCTGGCAGTCTTATCTGCTCACTATACAATTAGTTCAGCCTGTTCTACCCATGATGTAGACCACAAGTAAACCAAGAGATGTCTCAGGAGAGCAATTTCTTATGGTCTACTGTTGCAGCACAGGGTGATATCATGAAGAGGAGAAGCTCCTCAGACTAAGCTTACAATGTCAAGGAACAGCCTGCTGGCACAGGAAGGAAAGGGGAGTGGCATGTCAGTGCTTGGACTTGGATTCCACCAGTGACAGCCTGGATGTGTGTGCTTTCCTGTCCCACCAATCACAGCTTTCTCTAGGGACCAATCACAAGCCTCCTACAGGTGCAGCCTCACAAGCTTGTTGCTGAGTCACTAGGGGAGGTACTCTTCTTCCTCCCAGACCTTAGTGAGAACTGCTATTAGTAGGCTCAGAACCACTGGGAGGCTGGGTGGAGTGCTGCGGTGGGGTAGATAAGAGTTCTTTGGGGAAGCTCTGGGTAAGGCTGTCGGGAGGGTATGGCTCAAGAGAGGTTTTTCTGGTGATGGGATGGCTGGAGCAGCAGTGTCTAGACCAGCGGTTCTCAACCTTCCTAATGCCATTACCCTTTAATACAGTTCCTCATGTTGTGGTGACCCCCAACCATAAAATTATTTTCACTGCTACTTCATAACTATAATATTGCTACTGTTATGAACCATAATGTAAGTATCTGATATGCAAAATATCTGATATACGACCCCTGTGTAAGGGTCATTTGACCCCTAAAGGGGTCACAACCCACAGGTTGAGAGCCACTGGTCTAGAGCAAGGCCTCCAGAAGCAGAAGTCTGTGGCCTCAGCCACAGTCCTGATTGCTGTGTTCTTTATAGCCGGCTCTAGATTCTTCAAGGCATTCATGAAGTGCTCAAAGCAGCCAAGATTCCATGATGACAGTTTAGCCAGTAGCCTAAAGAGGGGCTGTTCAGCAGACAGCTCCCTCATTCAAGGTAGTAGAACACAAAGAAGAGTCTCACAGTTGTCAATCAAAGGCTTAAACTGGCCTGGCCTCCACTAGCTTAGCTTATTTGAGGGTAAAGTAAACATTAAAAGGTGCTTACAATAGATCTGTCATAACATTAGCATTCATAATAGCATGGAACAGTGCTTAACTCCTAGTTAATTGCCCTTAGGGAGAACCACTCTCTGATCCTTCTCAATATATTACTTGCATGTCTATTCTGATGGTGAATAAACAAACTTGCTGCCAGTCACATAAAAGTATAGCACATATAATTAGGAGCAACACATAATACTTGCTAATTAACTACGTTACTGGTTCATGTATTTATTATACTGTATCTTTTATTGTTAGAGTATTTTTTCTACACATACGAAAAATGTACTGTAAAATAGTATGCCCACTTGTGCTGGCAGCAGCTTCACACATGGTGTTTACATTTCTCTATTGCATCAGGGAACCATGTCTAGTGACTGACCTGTTCTGCCTATGCCTGTACAACTGCACACTGTGATGTTCACACAATAATGGCTAAATCATAAAACAGCACGTTTGTTTCTCCCAATGTCTCCTCATCATTAAGTGATACATGATGAAGAGCCTGCACCATTTCCTGAGAACGAGCGAGGAATCAAGCAGAATTAAAGAGAAATTTTCGTGTTCTCATTTGCAGCACAAGAGGTATCGTCCCTAGTTGTGTTTAATATGCTTTCCCGGAACCCCACTGATTGTACAGAATTACAATTTGCCAGCCCTGCTTTGCGACAACACACTGCAGAATAAAAAGGAGCATGGGATTTCTCCCCCAAGTTCTCGCTCATGCTTCTAAATGTAAAAGGAGAATGCCTCCAGATGTGGTTTAAGCATTTAAAATGAAGATTTTTCCCCTAAGTCTCATTCTAAAAAGAAGGAAAGGAAAACAAGTGTGCCTGTCTGCAGTGAGGGTGCTGTTTAGAGGGAGGCTCTTCTGTAGAAACCTGGAGAAACAGAGCTTCTCTTGCTGATATGAGTGAGTGAGGGGAAGCACTCACTTTTCTGAATCTACGGGGCAACCTGTGGCTTGCAACCCTGAATATCAGATATTTACATTACAATTTATAACAGTAACAAAATCACATTTATGAAGTAGAAACAAAATTAATGTTATGTTTGGGGGGGTCACCACAACATGAAGGACTGTATTAAAGGGTCAGAGCATTAGGTACATAGACAACCACCTTTCTAGCAGGAATCACTGAATCTAATCCTCAAGAACAGGGTAAGACAGAGCAGTAGATGCTACCAGTAGGGGGCGGGGCACTCAATGTCTGAATATGGAGGGTGAAACTCCTTGAAGAGTACAGTGACAAGTGTTGTTTGTGGAAGTTTTCTTGTGTGACTTGTTCTTGCAGAAAATCACAAATAGTCTTAGAGAAGAGCTTTCCCTGCCTAGTCTGTCACCTAGAAAGAGTTGCTAGCTGTCCAGGCGAGGAACAGATGCCAGCTAAGTACCTGAAACCACAGTTGTAGTGAGTATAAATAAACTAAATATAAATCATCTAAACACACATAATACTGTGTGGGTTTTTAATGCCATTATCTATTCTGCATTAACTTAGAATTGCAACACTCAAGGAAGCTGAGATTAAGTTCCATAATTTTGAAAATTATTTTTAAATAATTATTTACAACATTAAGATCCTACTAATAACTTCCAGTTACCTTGGCTTGAATATCTAATTCCAGATATTTATTCAATATCTTCTCCAACTCAGAAGGACTGGAACCAACATCCAATATGTTAGAAAGAACTGGCCTGATTTCCTGAATTGACATTTCCACCTTGAGGAACAGAGAATACATTGTAGTCATAATAACATATTAGGAGTGTACATATAAGGAAATATTATTTCATACATTACCATTGTATTTTAATCTAAAATAGCCTTAAACATTGAAGGATTTCATGTTTTGATAATGCACATCTTCATATGATGCCATTTTATTGACTGCAAAGACTACAAAACTGTCATCCATCCTTATCTTTGCAGAGCTTTTCTGTATCACGGACAAAGGATGATAATGCACTTGCCAACATATTGGCAGAGGTGGATTCATCTATAGTTTGAATGAGACCAATTTGCTGGCACATCTAAGTGGAGCTGGGGAGCTCTGGGAAACACCTTGTCCAGATGATAGTGAAAGCAGGAACCTATTGAATAATTTTGTTGTTGAACTGAGGGAACTATGATTTGACCTTTGGTTCACAAGAACCTAAGGCTAAGATAATTCTGAAAGGGTTTCATTCCACTCAAGTTACCTGCTTCATAGCCTTGCTTTCTGTAGAATGCACACTCTCCACAGCAATGGGTGTTTAAATTGTGTGCTTTCCACCATCAAGCTGTAGGGCATGCAACACCACAGCTGCCTCTGTGCTCACACTCTCCCTGGACCCAGGCAACAGGAAAAGACTCACATTCCCAAGCCACTGGATCAATAACATATGGGGAAGTGATTTAGTAGATGTTATATAATGCCAGGCTCTATGAAGTCTGTTAACGCCACTCATATACATCCAAGCATATGAGTCCATTGCATCAAATGAAAAGATCATTGACCATTTGAGAGCCAGTCTCTAAAGCAAGATTCACTACCATTGTGTCATCAGTGTACATGAGATAAAAGCTTCCATGGAAAGCTACTGCATCACTCTGCAGAGAGGATTCTCCCATCTACTTTTATGTAGATGACTGTGTCTCTTGCACTGGTTTTGTTCAATCAGTATGATCATGACAGCTTTGTCCCCAGAAACACAAAACCTATAGTTGTTGATAACTATTTGTCTGTCTGAAGTCTTCCTGTTAAATTGTGCCAGAATAATGGCAACTAACATGGGACTGTACCTGAAGTCATGCAAACTAAGGGCCCTCCTTTCAATGCATTTCTGATGTGCATTGATACTAGGGAATGTATATAACTTTGTATATATGATTCAAGACTAGGCAGGCAGATCGTATTAGACATTTATTATTGACAACCTGGGACAGGGGTGGTTGATGGTTGATGAACAACAGTGGATTACAACCATTTTCCAGTTGTAGGACCTAATGTGTAATATAGAGGAAGTCTAAGGAGACACACTCCACACTCCCCCATGCTCACAGTTGAACACCATCCATAAACAGTAAATAAAAGTTTTAAATTGTATTTTATGAAACTACCTTCCTTAGGGAGCCTTCCATGGATGCTGCTAATTGCTGTTTCTTAAGAGCAAATTCCTTGTGTGCTGTACACTGTTTGCTGAGATGATCCACTCGTTTCTGAATGCATTCCATCATCTCATGGATACCTGTCACCTGAGAGCTGAATGGAACAAGCCAACTGTTAGTTCACTTGACCTTGACATAGAAGTCCTGACAATAGGGAACATTTGAAAACAGATATGCCCTTTCGTGTACAGTGTGAGTTGGTCCAAGCTACTGCTTCCGGATAATGGAAGTTAAGTAGTTATCATGCTGGTGCAGCAGGCAGCAAAGTCAGAGTATGTTGCCTTGTTTTAAGTCAGTCAGTCCCAAGGGAAGGATGAATCCTGGCTTCTGTGACAGGTCTAATCTTTTCTAAAGGTTTACTTTTTAATATTTCTGTAAGATACTTTGAGAATCTCATGGTAAATGGCACAGTATGCTTACCAAGTTTTCCTGGGGGTATCATTTAAAAGCTTCATTTATTTCAAGATACTCTTTGAATAGGAATGTGAATCAGCCAATTAACAGAGCATTTACTAACCCAATAGGGTAAAATATTTATATATTTTTGTTCTCAGTGGTTATAAATGCTCAAGGCTGTATTCACTAGATAAAAACTTGGTTATCACTAGCAATTAGGTATCAAATACGCTCATCCATATTTGATGCTGCACATCATCATTTTTCTCACTTGTGTTGACCTACAAGATGAAGGTCACTTCCAGAAGAGCTGCCCACACAGGAAAGAGATCAGCCCCTCCAAAACCCCAACCCAGCGAGCCCAGCTTCAGGTGAGATTGGGTCTCCGGCTGGGACCGCCTGCCCATCACCCATCCCCCTCCATCTTCGGGGCCGCCCCCGGCTGCCAGAAGAGCCGCCCACACAGGAAAGAGATCAGCCCCTCCAAGACCCCAACCCCAGGGAGCCCAGCTTCAGGAAAGAGATCAGCCCCTCCAAGACCCCAACCCAGCAAGCCCAGCTTCAGGAAAGAGATCAGCCCCTCCAAGACCCCAACTCCAGGGAGCCCAGCTTCAGCCCGCAGTAAGGAAGGAGACCAGTGGAGACGGAAAGACACCACCAGCACCCACTGGAAGAAGAGATGGGAAGAAGACAGAATAAGAGATCACTCAGCAATAGAAACACCAACATGACCCCACCAGAATCCAGGGATCCAACACCAGCAAGTCCCGAAAAGCACTACATAGATGAAGAAGAGGAGACAGACCTTAAAAATTATTTCATGAAGATGATGGAGAGCCTCAAAGAAGAAACGAGGAAATCCCTTAAAGAAATAGAAGAAAAAACAAACAAAAAAATCCATGAAATGGGGGGGAAAATTCAAGAAATAAACAAATCTCTCAAAGAATCTAAAGAGCACCAAGAAAAAACAACCAAGAAAATTAAGGAAACAGCTCAAACAGTTGAAGGATTGAAAGCTGAAATAGAAACGATAAAGAAAACACAGAATAAAGGGATGCTGGAAATAGAAAAGCTCGGTAAACGGTCTGGAACTACAGATGCAAGTATCACCAATAGAATACAAGAGATAGAAGAGAGAATCTCAGGTGTTGAAGACTCATTAGAGGATATAGAGTCGTCAACCAAAGAAAATCTCAAAACCAACAAATCCTTAACACAAAATATCCAGGAAATATGGGACACCATGAATAAGCCAAACCTGAGAATAATAGGTATAGAAGAAGGTGAAGAACTTCAACTTAAAGGTACAGAAAACATATTCAACAAAATCATAGAAGAAAACTTCCCTAACCTAAAGAAAGATATGCCTATGAAAGTACAAGAATCTTACAGAACACCAAATAGGCTTGACCAGAAAAAGAAGTCACCTCGCCATATAATAATCAAAACATCAAACCTACAGAGCAAAGAGAAAATATTAAGAGCAGCTAAAGAAAAAGGCCAAGTAACATACAAAGGCAGACCTATCCGAATTACACCTGACTTCTCAATGGAAACGATGAAAGCCAGAAGATCCTGGTCAGATGTCCTACAAACGCTAAGGGAACAAGGATGCCAGCCCAGACTACTATATCCAGCAAAGCTCTCAATTACCATAGATGGAGAAAACAAAATATTCCATGACAAAGCCAGATTTAAACAATACGTATCCATGAATCCAGCTCTACAGAAAATGCTAGAAGGAAAACCTAGAGCCAAGGAAGATAACTACATTCACAAAGACACAGGCAATATGTAATCATACTTTACAAAACACTAAAAGAAAAAGGGAGGAGAAACAACACAAAATAACTTCACTAACAATAAATCAAGCACAAACAAGGATCACCAATCAATGGTCATTAATATCCCTCAATGTCAACGGCCTCAACTTGCCTATAAAAAGACACAGACTAGCAGAATGGATACGAAGACAGAACCCTTCCTTCTGCTGCATACAAGAAACACATCTCAACACCAAAGACAGACGTTATCTCAGAGTAAAGGGCTGGGAAAAGATCTTCCAATCAAACGGCCCCAAGAAACAAGCGGGCGTAGCAATCCTAATATCTAACAAATTAGACTTCAAATTAAAATCAATCAAAAGAGATGAAGAAGGGCACTTCATATTCATCAAAGGAAAAATACATCAAGACGAAGTCTCAATTTTAAACATCTACGCCCCAAATACAAAGGCACCTACATTCGTGAAAGAAACATTACTAAAGCTCAAAATGCACATAAAATCTCACACACTAATAGTAGGAGACTTCAACACTCCGCTCTCACCGCTAGACAGGACCTCCAGACAGAAACTTAACAAAGAAACAAAAGAATTAATAGAAGTTATGACCCAACTGGGTTTAACAGACATCTATAGAACATTCCATCCAAATACAAAGGGATATACCTTCTTCTCGGCACCACATGGAACCTTCTCTAAAATTGACCACATAATAGGAAACATAGCAAATCTCCACAGATACAAAAAAATTGGAATAACTCCCTGCATCTTATCAGACCACCATGCATTAACATTAGAATTCAACAATAACACAAATCGCAGAAACCCTACAAACTCATGGAGATTGAACAATGCACAATTGCACCATCCCTGGGTAAAGGAACAAATAAAAAAAGAAATTAAAGACTTCCTCGATTTCAATGAGAATGAAGACACAACATACACAAACTTATGGGACACTTTGAAAGCAGTGCTGAGAGGAAAGTTTATAGCACTAAGTGCCCACATGAAAAAACTGGAGAACAGTCATACTAGAGAATTAATAGCACAGCTGAATGTTCTAGAACAAAAAGAAGCAAACTCCCCCAGGAGGAGCAGACGCCAGGAAATAATCAAATTGAGGGCTGAAATCAATAAAGTAGAAACCAGGAAAACACTGAGAAGAATCAATGAAACAAAGAGTTGGTTCTTTGAGAAAATCAACAAAATAGACAAACCTCTGTCCAAACTAACCAAAAGACAGAGAGAGAACATGCTAATTAACAAAATCAGGGATGAAAAAGGGGACATAACAACGGACTCTGAGGAAATCAAGAGAATCATCAGGGCATACTTTGAAAATCTGTACTCCACAAAATTTGAAAATTTAAAGGAAATGGACAATTTCCTGGATAGATATCACTTGCCAAAACTAAATCAAGAACAGATAAATAATCTAAACAGACCTATAACCCCTAATGAAATAGAAGCAGTCATCAAAAGTCTCCCAAACAAAAAAAGCCCAGGCCCAGATGGCTTCAGTGCAGAATTCTACCAGAAATTCAAAGAAGAGCTCATTCCAATACTCGTCAAAGTATTCCACACAATAGAAGCAGGAGGCTCACTGCCAAACTCTTTCTACGAGGCTACAATTACCTTGATACCCAAGCCACACAAAGACACAACTAAGAAAGAGAACTATAGACCAATTTCCCTCATGAACATTGATGCAAAAATACTCAATAAAATACTTGCAAACTGGATTCAAGAACACATCAGAAAAATCATCCACCATGATCAAGTAGGCTTCATTCCAGGAATGCAGGGATGGTTCAACATTAGAAAATCTATCAATGTAATCCACCATATTAACAATCTGCGAAAGAAAAACCACATGATCATCTCACTAGATGCTGAAAAAGCCTTTGACAAAATCCAGCACCCCTTCATGATAAAGGTCCTAGAGAGATCAGGGATAACAGGAACGTACCTGAATATAATAAAAGCAATATACAGTAAACCAACAGCTAACATCAAACTAAATGGAGAGAAACTCAAAGCAATTCCTCTAAAATCAGGAACAAGACAAGGCTGTCCACTCTCTCCATATCTCTTCAATATTGTACTTGAAGTTCTAGCTACAGCAATAAGACAACAAAAGGAGATAAAGGGGATACAAATAGGTAAAGAAGAAGTCAAACTTTCATTATTTGCAGATGATATGATAGTTTACATAAGTGATCCAAAAACTCCGCAAGGTCACTCCTAGAGCTGATAAACACCTTCAGCAATGTGGCAGGATACAAGGTAAACTCAAAAAAATCAGTGGCCCTAGTATATACAGATGATGAAGTGACTGAGAAAGAAATCAGAGAAACATCACCTTTTACAATAGCCAAAAACAGCATCAAATATCTGGGGATAATGTTAACCAAGGAAGTGAAAGACCTGTATATCAAGAACTTTGTGTCTTTGAAGAAAGAAATCAAAGAAGATACCAGAAAATGGAAAGATCTCCCATGCTCTTGGATTGGTAGGATCAACATAATAAAAATGGCAATCTTGCCAAAAGCAGTCTATAGATTCAATGCAATCCCTATCAAAATTCCATCACAATTCTTCAAGGACCTGGAAAGAACATTAATCAACTTTATATGGAAAAACAAAAGGCCCAGGATAGCCAAAACATCCCTATACAATAAAGGAACTTCAGGAGGCATCACCATACCTGACTTCAAGCTCTATTATAGAGCTATAGTCCTGAAAACAGCTTGGTATTGGCACAAAAATAGGCAGGTAGACCAATGGAACCGAATCGAAAGCCCTAATTTTAACCCACACACCTATGAACACCTGATTTTTGACAAAGAAGCTAAAACTGTACAGTGGAAAAAGAAAGCATCTTCAACAAATGGTGCTGGCATAACTGGGTACTGGTATGCAGAAGACTGCAGATAGATCCATGTTTATCGCCTTGTACAAAACTTAAGTCCAAATGGATCAAAGATCTCAACATACATCCAGCCACACTGAAACTTTTAGAAGAGAAAGTGGGAGATACTCTTCAACGAGTTGGTACAGGAGACCACTTCCTAAACATAACACCAGTGGCACAGGCACTGAGATCGACAATTAACAAATGGGACCTTCTGAAACTAAAAAGCTTCTGTAAGGCAAAGGACACAGTCAAAAAGACAAAAAGGCAGGCCACAGAATGGGAAAAGATATTCACTAACCCTACATCTGACAGAGGGCTAATCTCCAAAATTTACAAAGAACTCAAGAAACAAGTCTCCAAAACACCAAAGGATCCACTTGAAAGGTGGGGTACAGAGCTAAATAGAGAATTCTCAGTAGAGGAGGCTAAAATGGCCAAGAGACACTTAAGAAAGTGCTCAACATCCTTAGCCATCAGGGAAATGCAAATCAAAACAACTCTGAGATACCATCTTACTCCTGTCAGAATGGCTAGAATCAAAAACACCGAAGACAATTTATGCTGGAGAGGATGTGGAGAGAGAGGAACACTCCTCCACTGCTGGTGGGAATGCCAACTCATACAGCCTCTTTGGAAATCAGTATGGAGATTCCTCAGGAAAATGGGAATTAATCTACCACTAGACCCAGCAATTCCACTCTTAGGCATTTATCCAAATGAGGCAGGTTCATACAACAAGGGCATCTGCTCCACTATGTTCATAGCAGCATTGTTTGTAATAGCCAGAACCTGGAAGCAACCTAGATGCCCCTCAACTGAAGAGTGGATAGAGAAAATGTGGTACATTTACACAATGGAGTATTACTCAGCAGAAAAAACAATGGAATCTTGAAATTCGCAGGGAAATGGATAGCACTGGAAGAAACCATCCTGAGTGAGGTAACCCAGTCGCAAAAAGACAAACATGGTATGTACTCACTCATATATGGATTCTAGATATGGATCAGGATAGTGCCAGTCTGCACTTCCACAGATAGAGAGTCTGGGAAACAGGAAAGAACCTAAAAGATATGCATATATGCATAGTACCCAAGAGAAGAGGATGGAGACAAGATCCTCTGATGGGGAACACGGCGAGGGGTGGGGGGAGTGGGACCTGGGAAGAATAGAGGGGGTAAAGAGGAAGGGAGTTGGTCATGGGGGAACAGGAAGTTGAGGGGGTGGGGGTAGAATAGGGGGAAGAGGGAATCATAGGATCGAAGACAGATCAGGCACCAGAGTGACCTCGAGTGATCTAAAGGTATAACATCAATTGGCAAGCTAAGCAATAGTGGAGGGACCACCTCGAATGCCCATTCCTGATAATGAACTTGATGTCTATAACCATCCGGGAGCCTTCATCCTGTGACTGATGGAAGCAGAGGCAAACACACAACTAAGCACTGAACTGAACCCAAGGAACCCAGTGACAGAGAGAGAGGAGTGATGAGCAAATTGGCAAAGAATGGGCTGGCAAAACCAGCAGAGACAGCTGATCTGAACAGGGGAGTGCTCTTGGACCCCAGACCGACAGTGGGGAGGCCAGCATGGGACTGATCTGGACCCCCCAAATGTGAGTGTCAGTGAGAAGGCCTGGGCAACCTATGGGGCCCTGAGCTGTGGATCAGTGTCTATCCCTGGTATACAAACTGTCTTCATGTGCCTATAGCACAAAGAGAGATGCTCTCTCAGCCTGGACTCTTAGGGGAGTGCCTTGACCCTACCAAGAGTAAAATGACAGACTCTAGATATCCCCTATGTGGAAGGATTTGGCAATAGGGTGGGAGGGGGG